>NC_139945.1:49093227-49130727 GCF_963454915.1 Gymnoscopelus microlampas | reverse complement strand
TCATCTGAGACCCCAAGGTCCACTTGGCCTTTATTCCTTCTGTGGAGCTCTCACCCCACTTCTCCACTTTGTCTCCCACTGGCATCCGTCCATTTACCCAGCAGGAGGCCCGCAGTCGGGGCTCGGTACGTCGGAGAGGGCTCACAGGAGGGTAGAGTACACCCCCTCACTCCTCCACCCTGCATCACCCCCACATCCCCCAGACTCAGTGGAACTAAGACCCCAGCACTAATGGTACACCCACCCCCCACTACGCAGTCTGATTAGCAGCCGTTTTACCAGGGGCCTCCGTTACAGTAAACCCCTCCGTCGAATGTCAACCGGTGCTGCTAGTGTAAGACGTTCTGTGGCACATTGTTGCTCCCTCTCTCTCCCAAAGGCCACTTGTTTTGTACTTGTTTCCCCCCTTTGCTCACATCCGTGTACCAGGACTAATTTGAGACTCTGCGCTATCGTCTGGAGGGATCCAGGCGGATGCAAACGAAAGCGATAAAATAAAGAATTGAAGCAGAGTGCTTTGGTTGGCCAGGGATCCTGTTTTCATGACTTGGGGGAGGCTGGCTGGCCGGGACAGAGTTCAGTCTCATCGGGCCATTATTGCTGTTGGGAAAAGGCTTATTTACTGTAAACAGTTTACGGAGCTCTGTCACTATCTCTGGATGTGCAGGATAAACACAGGAACACACTCCTACTCCTAATGGCTTGTAAACACTAGGAACACACACACACACACACACACACACACACACACACACACATACACATACACATACACACACACACACACACACACACACACACACACTCTCATACTGACACACACACTCGCACACACACATGCTCAAAAGACAGTAGATTCTTGTGTGCGCACGCACGCACGAACATACATACACATACACAGGCACACGCACACACTATGTCCTTGATAACATAATCACAGTGAATACACTCACCCACACCCTTGCTTCCAAACACAGGCATGCAAGCACTCACAAAGACAATGGTCACCCACAAATACACACTGGTGCTATAAAAAGACAGCACATGCAACTCCTCCTATCTCAACAGGCTGAAGAGTTCCATATATACAAATCACATAAACCCTCGCTAATCGCAACAATCAAATCTGTTTTCCTATCAGTTTCCTGGTGTCACATTTCTTTACATGGTTGGCTTCAGACCTGCATTGTGCACCTCATTCCTTTTAAAGTTAGAATCTGCAGCAAAAAAAAAAAAAAAAATTAAAGATGGATGACTACAGAAGTATGCGGACACACTACGTCTGCCAAATGTACAGTATGGTATCACACTTTACAGAACAGCTTGAGCGCTCAGATCACGGAGCCATCCCCCAGGTTCTCAAATCCATCTTAGCGTACGGACATTCTGTTTCCTGCCCGATGCGTTGTTGTGCGCTTAAACAGACACGTCAAAAACGATGTAATGTGAAAACTGTGCTTGCCGGAGCGTGCTAGTTTAATAATGGTTTTTCCATCTATTTTCTGTCTCTCTCTCCCTTCCCTCCCTCCCTCCCTCCCTCCCTCCCTCCCTCCCTCATGAAGACCCTACCTCTTTGGGGTGGGATGTTTTGCCATTAAAACTCCATGGTGAGTTTTGCCTCAGCTCCTCTCTTGGACGCATGCTTCTATATTCTCCCACAGCATACCGCCTCCATTGCCTCTCTCATTTGTCTCTGGGTATATTTTCAACACATTCCACACACAGTTTGTTGAGTCATACCTTAGGGGAAATAAATATTACAGAAGAGGCTATAGCTTTACCCTATTTCTAACCCTTTTTTGTGCAAACCTTGTGTTTTTTTTTCTTTTTCCTATTGCTGGCACTTTCACTGTACAGTATGTTGATGTTGTAAGTCTCGTTGAATACACTTTGTTGTTGTTAAAGGTGGACGCAATACATAACCAAACAAAGTCATTTTCATGTTGTTGTATACATGATGCTGTGCTGCTCCTTGATAGCCATTGAACCGTGCATCATGTATTGTAAAGTAAGGTTATGCTGTAGTACAGAGTGTTCTAGGTGGGTACGAGGCATTTGAGAAGTGACACATCTCTCTTTTTCCCCCCTTGCTTTGTGGTTTCTTTGAACCTCCCACCACCAAAAAAAACACATCTCTCCCTCTTTCACTTTGCTTGGACCGTACACGATGCCTTCTTTTCAGTTTTTTTCCAAGAATAACGCCTTTGTGTCAAAACGCATGCTGTTCTAATTTCCTTTTTATCCGATTTGGTTACATTTTTGTGCGTATGCATGCAGCGAGTGCTGAGCCCTCCTTTTGTGAATAGTGTCTCACTTGCTCACGGCGCACTGTTTTGCTGTTGACTTTTAATGACATGACATCATGGGGTAACGTTGTAGTAACTGATGTGCCGTCTTTCCCAGGAAATCTTCGTTTATACTTACATTTTGTTGTTGTTGTTGTTGTGAAAATTTTCTTTTTAATGATTATCAATATTTTTTGTTTGGTGTTTTTTCACTTGGTGTTTCACTTCCTATTCTTTGAAACACTTCACCTTAAACTCCACAAATATTTTTGTATCGTTGCTCAGCCCCCAATTTCGCGGTCGCGAAATTTCCACCAATCAAAGTTCCAAATCTGAGCCTGTGAAGTAAAGCGTACAAACTAGATGCACTTCATAGTTGCGTTTCAGGTCTCTGCCCTATAGCGCGGACCGAATGGCTGAAGACGTAGCATTTTTTGTATTATTATTTTCTTATTCTGTGCATGGCGCTCCCTAGACGCAGACCTCTCTCGATACTCACGGGGGCTGAAGAGCGGTCTCTTGTCAACGCCGTCTCGTGAAATCAGATGCTTACAAGCTTTTAAAAGAAGCCCCATTATGACAGAGTCACTTATGGAGAGATGATTGAGTGGCTCCGCGAACTGAACTTTTTCCCTTCCCTCCCCCTCCTCGCCAGGTCCTCTCTGTCGACTTGATTCACTTTAGAAAATGAATAGCATGTGGTGCCTTCCCCAAGTCTTGGGTTTCTCCTTTTGTTGTGGGCAGTCACTCATACTTTTTAATTGAAGTTTTTCTCTCTCCCCCCTCTCTCTCTCTCTCTCTCTCTCTCTCTCTCTCTCTCCCTCTCTCTCTCACCCTCCCTCCTTCTCCTTCCCCCTCGTGCTCCATCCAGGCCCTTAGTGATTTCAGAGAGTATGCTTTTCAAAGGTCCACATCATTAGCATTGGAAATCGTGATCCTCACAATAACTGCCTTCCGCTCAAATTCAGGCTAGTTAAAGCTATATCGTTTTGCCTAACAGCATATGCCTTGGGACGTGGGGTATGACAGTTCATTTGTCAATTCTCGCTTTGGTGTGTGTGTGTGTGTGTGGGTGTGTGTGTGTGTGTGTGTGTGTGTGTGTGTGTGTGTGTGTGTGTGTGTGTGTGTGTGTGTGTGTGTGTGCGTGTGCGTGTGCGCGCGCGTGCTTTGGGGGGTAATCAGGCCCTCTGAGAACTCTATAGAACACTGACTTGAGACATGATTTTTTTGGGAAACAAAGCCTCTTTTCTTTCCTTTGCAAGGGCACAGTGTACTGTAACTGTGTCTCCTTGAATTTCCACTCTTCAGAGCTCTAACATCCATGCGCTCCCGCCATCCATTTCTTTCTCAGCAACAGAGAGGGGGACGGAAGGCCCTGACCACATCGTCCAATTACATGACCTCACACCATGCTCAGGCTGGTTAAATATAGCTCGCATGGTGTGAAACCCAACCACCTTCTGATCCAACGCCTCCTCTTGGCTGTGTTAGGGCTCCGGACAGAACAATAAATACACTCCGAATGTTAGGAAATTGAGTTGGGTTTGTGTCAGAACATTGGATGCTCAGCCTCCATTGTTTACGGTGAGTCCCCTGTGGTTGTCATTAGTGCAGTCTGTTCTGTGCAGCCCGAAGGCCGCCTCCGTTGTGTAAGGGTTTTTGTAAAATAATAAATGTGACGTTGAAGGATGTGTCCTCCACATGACTGCCCAAAACTGGCTCCCCCTCTCTCTCTCTCTCTCTCTTTCTCTCCCTTTCTCTTTATCTCTCTCCTCTTCCCTCTCTCTTTTCTTCCCTCCTTTTCTTCCTCTATCTCTATGGTCACAGTCTTAATGCAGACTCCTTCACTGACATGTATTAACCATATGGCCCACAGCGGCCTGCCGGTTTCCCCGTGTGTCGCACGCTCCCAGCTCTTTGTCGCTGGACGACCGGCTCAAGTGGACTCTATCGTATTTGTTTACTGCGCAGGCCCTGAAAATAAATGGAGGCTGCCACAGGACTTCCATCCCCCCATGGCGCCTCACGTTAGTCCCGGACATTGTAATGCGAAGAGACTTTGATGGTGGATGTCGCAGATTGAATTATGCCCTTGAGGAAAAGCTATTAGCTCAGTCAAGAGTCCTCATTTGTTAAATTAAAAGTGGAAATGACATGCGAGTAGTCTTTTCAGTGAATTAAAATTAGAGAGAAAATGGACGCCGCTCCCTGGTAAAAGGCGATACTATGGGAAATCTGGTGCAGGGAGAAAAGGGAAACAAATGCTATTTGGCTTCTGTTTAGTGACATCCATCTCCCCCCACTCTCCTATCCCACTCTGTATATTTGTGTTTCATAATTTATTGATATTGGGTTACATTTTTCGTAAGTTACTGCCATTTGCCAGCCCTCCCCACCCACCCCCTGTCCCGCCGTGAATGGTTCCTGTCTTCCATATGGAGTCCAGAATTAGGCTTCGTCTGCTGGAGCCGTGCCTCTCTGTCGCAGGGGCAGAAACCTCAACACTTTCAAGCCACTTCAAGTGAGACCGAGAGGAAAAGGATGATTTAAAACGCAGATGAATAAACTTTGGCGGTCAGTCCTCTCCGAAGAGGAGAGGAGAGAACCAAGCTGTGATCCTGATCCTGTTGGCAGGCGCTGTGCTGCGCCACGCTACCCCAGGCCTTTTTCAAAGACACGCAGGCACAGCTCATCAGCGCCAGAGCCTACGGCGGGGTGCCACTGTTATATGCTCCCATCACAGACTCACATGGATTGGTATGTGTCTGTAGGGTTGTGTGCGCGCGCTAGTGTCTTGGTCAGTTTGCCGCGTGGTCCTGAATCAACCGTCTCCCCTTTGCTGGGCCGTGGAAGAGCTGTTTACACACCAATTTGTCATTGGTCCTTTCCTCCTCTCACTTCAAGAAAACATGTCACATTTAAACAGTGTTATTCCTAGATTTATTATTACAGCACCATCTGCGTCCAAAGACAACATGAAGAATAGCGAGGGGGATAAAATATCTTCCGTTTCACCGCACACATCGCCAGCCCCCTCTGCCCCCCCCCCCCCCTACCCCTTAGCCCTCACCCTCCAAAACCAACGTCAAGTCGCTCTGGAATAGGATTTGTGTTTCCTGGGTTATTGAAACCGGTCAACCACAGGGCTTTTGAGGGTTTACATTTTTTTTCCAGCGACAGGAGAGACAGAACACCAAGGCTTACAGCGATTAAACACCTCGCAGTAGAAGAGCCCAGACTTTGTGGCACTCCCACACGGCCAGAGTCGGGAATATCGTTCCATCTCTTCTCCCACTCAGAAAGCCGCAGCGCCTCTCTGGGGCAGTGAAGTGAAGTTATACGGTGTCCTGTGACCACCAGATACCTCATTTCCCCCTTTCCCCCTGCCCACCATTTGCCACACTTATAGCCGTTTTTATATTAATGGATTAAGAGTCTGGTGTTTAGTCTTCTCGGCCTCACCGATATCTACTTCGATATGGAGTCGGAGAGACGGAGATTATAGAGTCGGAGGACGGAGAGGACAGGAGACGGTCCGGAAAAGACGAAGTTGAAAGGAAGAGTGAAGCCTATAAGCCAAGTTGTCCTCAGAGCTGGCTGACCTCTGGCCATCCAGGCCTGTTTGCTTAGCGCTCTATCTCTCCTGGTGGCGCTGACAGACCAACAGATCCGAGGAGGAGCAAGGAGGAGGAGACAAGGACGTCCCAGTGCTAGCCAAGGCAATATCCTGACCGTCGCACTATCTCTCCCCTCCATCTCCTTCAACACGCACAGCTTACTGGAGATATTTGGTTATTCAGCCCCTACCCGCGAGCGCACGCACACACACACACACACACACACAGACACAGACACACACACACACACACACACACACACACACACACACACACACACACACACACACACACACATACAGAGCATTAAAGTTGTCCGGAGGCCTTCCTCTTGTCTTCCCTCTTCCCCCTCGATCCTTCCTTCACACAGCGTCGGCTAAACAAAGACACAAACGTCTCCCCGCGTCCAGGGAGTCATTTACGAGCCGATGACAGTCTGGAGGGAAGTGAGAGAGCGAGAGTGGAGGCTGGCAGTGGGTCATTCAGCACCTATTAGTGTGACAGCTAGTTCAACTACAGGACACGCAGTCCTGTACAGTGAGGGGAGACTTTGCTGCTTGGACCAGTGGCCTAAACATGTACTGTCCCGGATTAATTTCTACTTTGTCACTCAACCCTTTTGAAAAGTGTATTTTCATTTGAAAAGTATGTCATTTTTGTCAAGTGAGGAAGTATAAAACCCAGCCCTCAGAGAGTTCCTTTATTTATTTATTTATGTATTTATTTGACTTGCCTTTCAGCTGTCTTAAGTACCCCCCCCCCCGCCCCCACCCAAGACTTTTCTTCTCTCTTTCTTTTCCTCTTTTCTTCCTTCCCAGCAGATGAGTGTACATGTGAGTGAGTGTGTGGTTTCCCTCAAGGGTCAAGGTTAAGCACCCCTCTGGGGAGCATGAGACACCGCCCAGGTCTCTGACCCTAAGCCCGCCTCGCTCCTGATCTGCTCGGGACACGTTTTACTGTCCAGGTCGGTTATGAGGCCGGACAATAATACCAGACCCCTCGCTACTGTTTTCTGATCAGTTCCATATGGGGAACCCTATCGCAGCTGAGAAGCCTTTCTGTGTCTACTTCCTCTCAAACGGTCCTGACATGCTGAATAATCCAATAACTCCCAATAAATTCTCAGCGGCGGCTGACTCGCAGTGAGACAGTCAGGCATCGGAGTGAGACGGCCAGGCTTCAGGGTAAGACAGCCAGGCCTCGGAGTGAGATAGAGTGAGACGGCCAGGCCCCAGAATGAGAGGGCCAGGCCTCAGACTAAGAGAGCCAGACATAAGAGTGAGACAGCCAGGTCCCAGATTGAGAGTGAGATGGCTGGCCACACACACACACACACACACACACACACACACACACACACACACACACACACACACACACACACACACACACACACACACACACACACACACACACACACACACACAGGCTTCATATTTAGCAAGTATATTATGCTCATACATAAACATACAGCATTTAATATCAGGCACTAGTGTGCCTGAGATGTGGAAAGACCTAATCAAGTCACTGAAGTGTGTATGCAATGTAGGCCACAATGACATCACCTTTCACCACACTCTGACACGTCCCCCCCACACACACACACACACACACACACACACCATCCATTTTACACTGGAACATGAACTTGAGTGATGGATGAATTCACGTGTACAGGAACATGTTGTAATGCATATATGCTCAGACCATTGGACTGGTTTGGATTATTTCCTGAATAATTATTATGTAAATAGTCATCTCTGTCCTCTCAGTTACACAGAACATGTGTGATTTATCGTTATTACTGGATATCTTTTGTGGGCATTTTATTGCTTCCCTCGCTCAGCTTCTTGCATGCCATCTCTTTTTGTTTGTAGATGTCTTATAGTGTCCGTATATACCTGCCTCAACAAATGTTACATGTTTCGTGTGTGGAGTACAATTTCAAATCATTCAAAATGTCCTTTCGCTCCCTGTCACTGCTTATTCAAAGTTATAATTTATTCTCTGATTGCTGTTGTGTACAGTGGTAGTAGTGTATTGGTCATATGTCCATTTTCACTGTACCCCTGTATGTTTTTGTTTGTCCCCTCTGAAGCAAAGCTAAGCCACCGCCTCAGATCTCGCCCAGCAAGTCCAGTGGCGGGGAGTTCTGCGTGGCCGCCCTCTTTGCCTCCTCACGCTCCTGGTTCATCACCAACCCTAACATGAAGAGAGAGAAAGGTGAGCCCAAGGCCTCTCTCTTAAACTGCACCCCACCCCTCACCTAGACTCAGCAAGCAAGTCAGTTCAAAACGCACAGTCCAAAACAGTCAGTCACATTAAGTCATAACGACATGCTTAATGTCGGGGACACAACCTCTGTAAATATTTTACTGCCTTCAGGAGTGATCTTTGACCTCAAGTCGTTTTCTGGTTATGGGCATGAGGTTGCCTGAGTCTCATTTTAAAGGTCCACAGTAGAGTTTACGTCCCTTCCTCCCTCCAGATCAGTCCAGACAGTCCGTAGTGGACTCTCTCTACATCCTCAGTTGCTACGGTACCTTGGTGGAGCACGTGCTGGAGCCTCGGCCAATCAGCACGGCCCAGAAGATCAGTGACGACACTCCTCTGGAGCTCAGCACCTGTCCACGTGCCTGCTGGACTCTAGTCAGGTAGAGACCGCACAATCAACCCACTTTGATTTTTTTTTGTTTTAGTTTGTTTAAAACTTAACTTGCATAAACTGCTGGACACAGCATATAATATTACTCCTTGCTATTACTCCTTGGTATTACATTTTTAATCAATTTGTCAATGCATTTTTTTTTTTTCCACAAGATTTTAAATCGGCCAAAGTTATTCCTCTCTACAAAAAAGGAAGCAAACTAGACCCGGGCAACTACCGTCCTGTTTCAATTTTAAACTCAATATCAAAAGAAAATGTAATGGAAACAGATCAACACCTATCTATTATCCCATGACCTTCTGTTCAAATTTCAATCAGGATTTAGGAAGTCACATTCCACAGACACTTGTCTGCTCTATCAAACTGATTTGACAGTAAATAAGTTGACATGGGACATAGGAATAAAAATATCAATCAATCAATCAATCGATAAACGTTCTCAAATAAAAACCTTTTAAAACTCGACTTTTTTCAAATTGATTAGAAAATGTTGCACTTCTTTTTATAGGCCTATCTGTCAAAACTAGGGCTGGGACTCGATAAAAAAAAATCAAATTAATTATAGGCTTTGTAATGAATAAATATAAATTAATCACATTTTAATCGCATATCAATATTTGACCTTAGAATATTTTTTTTTCAATTCAAATGGATTTTGGTATACGAGTGAATCAATGAATAGTGAATAAATACATAAGCTTAACATTCCCTGCCATTGACAGAGATCTCCGTCATTTCAAATCCAACACTTCACTGTCATTGTCGGAGATCTCCGTCAATTTAACAAAAAATCATGCTTTTAGAAATTACGCTAGAGGGTGCTCTTCGCCAACCCATGAATGATCCCTTGACTGAAGGGAGAAAAAACACATCTAGCTCGGATTTCTTTCTTTTTTAATGAAAATGAGCCATATTCAATTTCTCTAATTAATTAATCGAAATGAATCAGTCAAAGTCCCAGCCCTAGACAAAACATATCGGACAGTGGTTCTAAAAGTGGGGTCTGGACCCCCCCCCCCCCCCCCCCCCCCAGGGGTCCTTCAGATTAACCGTATACACGTACATTGGCCATTTAAAAATAGCCAATCGCCAATGCTATTATAAAATAAATCTTGAAAAATAGCACAAGCAATTTTGGCACAAGCAAATTTTCAGATGGGGGTCCGTGGCCAAATACATATTAATTGAGGGGTCTTTGACATGAAAAGGTTTGAGAACCACTGGTCTAGGCCTCTACAAAAAATCGGGATCAGCATTCCACCCAAAAATCTGTCTCCGGTCAGGCTCTAGCATGGACTCAGATATACATACTGTGCATAGACATACCGTACAGCACACACGACCGCAGCATAGATGCAGACAATGTGCGGCGTTGGCAGGGTGCCATTCCTGGCATGTGTAGCAATGCGAAAGGCATCGTTTCCCTGTGATCAGAGGTTATGTAGCGCAACATGTACTCTGCACAACGTGCACTCCAGACGTTGACACATGTGCTGCGGCATCAGACGCGAGGGACTGGAGTCCATTTGATGCTCAGCAGGGTGAAACCTTCTATAACGTCTCCCTGTCTGACTTGTGTGTTGTGGAACAGGACGCCACAGTGGAACGAGCTACAGCCTCCCTTCAACTCCAACCATCCCTTGGTGCTGTCGTCGGACCTCGTTCAGTACTACCAGTACCTGCTGGCTGGATGTAAGTGCTGCATATCTCACCTCCCCCATATACTCGCGTGTGTGCGTGCGTGTGTGTGTGTGGGCGTGCGTGCGCATGTGTGAATGTGCGCGTGCAGGTATTACTGTCCTTTTAAGGTCCAACAGTTTGAGGTGTTTTGCATTGCGAGGTCCAAAAATGCCAGACGCCACAGGAAAAGGTTTGTTTTCCAGGTTAGCAAATACTTTAACACATTCACTGCCAGGGGCTTTCCTAATGCTGGCAGGTAGCTTCTGCCAGCATTTTTAAGCATTCTGACACCTTTTTCAAGAACCACAGAATATTTATCTCCAGTATGATCGATCCCATGATGGTTGCTAATCACGGAGGAAATCACTGTGCTTCCGTGAAATTTTTTTTCTCCATAAATACATAGTAAAAAAAAATAAGTATATAGGAGCCGAGATACAGGATTTTGAAGTAATAAGTAAGCAGGAAGTGAAAGGGGCAGTAAATCTTCGGATCACGTTATCTTTCTTGCGTTCTGGACGTTTTTCCCCCCAAAAAATAAAAAAACATAACATATCCGTCTTTGGCGATTAACGGTTGGATTTGAAAAGAGGGATATATTTGTCTTTGGCGGTGAATGTGTTAAGAGGTAAGGTAACCATTAGGAAAAGATTCAGATGGGTTAGGGTTAGGATTTGGAGTAACACTTGCTATGCATCCCATGTCTATCTTACATTATAAGCATATGTATAATGCATGCAATGCATTTATAATCGGATCATAACACTCTATAATTATAGTCAAAGGCCTCATACTAATACTTAGTAGGGCTTTATAACAATAATCATAACATGACTTGACTTACAAGGTCAAGTATTATAATACTTCATGATCACTAATACTAGACACACATTTTTTTGGGTGTTAAGGATCATAGTGTATTACCTTACCTCATGATTTCTTATACCTGTAATTATACAGTTTTATGAGCACATTGCATTTAGAATGTGTCGTCATTGTGTTATAAGCAAATTATAATGAATTATGTTTATAATGCATTACAGACATGGGATGCATAGCAAGTGTTACCAGACTGGGCATTTAGGGGCTAGATTCAGGGTTAGGCATTTGGGTTAGGATTAGGCTTAGATTTAAGGATAGGTTTAGGGTTGAAACTAGCAAGAAAAATGGTAAATCTAAAATTAGCCATCCTAGTCCATTGCTGTCCTCACAAGCGTAGAAATACAGACCTGTGTGTGTGTGTGTGTGTGTGTGTGTGTGTGTGTGTGTGTGTGTGTGTGTGTGTGTGTGTGTGTGTGTGTGTGTGTGTGTGTGTGTGTGTGTGTGTGTACACTGTATATTCAATTCATTCAAACTTTCATTGTTATTTCATTTGACCCAAGTGAACTGCAAAACATTTGTCTGCAGAGAAAACGCATGTAAACAAAACGCTACAGACGATATAAACAGTACAACAACTACACAAGTCTGTTTTCCCATGGGGCATCACATTCTGGTACAATGGTCTGAATACTTACAGTATGCACATTTTATTCATTACATCACTGACGCAGATTGTGGATTGACACAAATTATTGTTTATCTTCAGTCTTCAACATGACTGCTGATTTGATTCTGGATACAGATGGAGCCAAATATTATTAAAACACTCCTCACAATCCACACTAAGAACTTGCTCATAATAGATGCAATTTGGTCAATTAGGGCATCTGTTCTGTACTCAGAAGCCAGAGAAATGATTACTATGGTTACAACAGCATCACCGACGCTCTCCTGTCAGCAGCACTATGATTTCAAATCTGAATGAGGAAATATAACCTGAAATAATACATTTGATCTGGCAAGAGAGAAGTATTTGTGAATTTAAATACATTTCATGTAGAAAAGTATACTTACTTACTATACTTGATGTAGAAAATAGAAGCAGCAACATGCACTGTATAGTATAGTGTGCTTTTCTAGTATGTATATTTTGTTCAGATACATGATGTGCACTCATGTATTTATTTATTTATGCACCATACTGTTAAGGCAGGCACACTCTCACTCCCGAGCATGTATGTTGTGTTTGTGTGCGTTGGTGTGTGTGTGTGTGTGTGTGTGTGTGTGTGTGTGTGTGTGTGTGTGTGTGTGTGTGTGTGTGTGTGTGTGTGTGTGTTCACCATTAGTCAGAGGGGCGCTGGTCCATGCTCTATTGATTTGCCATGTTGACTCCCTGTTGGAAGCTAGTCGTCAGCCTCTTATTGGTGCCACATGCTGAGAAGGGGCCCTTTCAGGCAGTGGCCATAACTTCTCTTCTCTCCAAGTCCTCAGAGGGAGATAAGGCATCTTTTCCATTTCAAGTCCTCTGCACCCTATCAGACAGACTATCAGCTTTTCCGTTCAGTGCGGCGCCTTAACCCCAGCCCTCTGTCGCTGGCCGCGTCACTGCCTGCTCCTGGACACACTAGCACTATGCTAATAGACTCGCACTAATTAGCACAGGCCCCCAAACTCCCTCTAATTCAATAACAAGTCCAAAGAGCAAAAAGCACTTTAGGTTGACATCGGAAAGGCTAGTCCGCCAGTCCATGGAGTGGCCACGGATGGCCACACATGTAATGAATCTGTCTCCGGGAATCAGCCAGCCTCGCTGCACGCACCACATTGTAAATACTAACTCGGTAATTAGCTCTTGTAGGAGGCTTGGGGTGAGCGGCCGTCGCATCTCCAATAATCTCCCTACTCATCTCCGTTCACTTGTGCTGCGCCCCCAGGTCTAACTGGTAGTGTCAGAGCCATGACGATTAGCAGAGGCAATGTGAGCAGAGGTAGAGGGGGCGCATAATGAGAAAGAGTCATTGCGTTAATGTTTACATCCAATTAGTGATAGGCACATAACTCGGGCCGCTCTCTGCCTTCATCCTTGCAGCCCAGCCACATGATATGGCGTGAGCTGAAGCAAGGGCAAGGCAGTGTGCACAGAATTGTACAGCCTCTTGGTCCGCTGCCATCCGCCTTCTGGCCGATGTGCCACCACACAACACACAACACCACCTATGCAGGCGGACTTGCACAGTGCCACCTTCCATCTGGGAGCTTTGCACCCGAGCAGTGACTCCTGCATCCTGTCCGTGGCACGCTTGGCCGCGTCGGCCTTCTATGTTCTCCGGGGAGTGGTGCTTGGCACAGAAGAGGAGAGATGTGATCCGGGAGAGAGGGTCAATTTGACCCCGGGACAAATTACACCACAGACATACGCACCCTGTCCAGCTGTCTCTCTCTCTCTCTCTCTCTCTCTGAGCGTAAAGTTCAGCAGCACACTGCACTCGTCCACACGTGCGCGCACACACGCGCGTTCCTCCCTCCTATCCCCTGCAACACAAACTGTGTTATCAAGGTCTAGTTTACATTGGCAATAGGAGGAGAGTGGAATCAAGAGGATGAAAGGGAGAGTTCTGTAGATAAAGTCAAGCCGACGGAAGCTCAAAAGTAGCGACGCCAAATGAAAAGAAATATCTACGCTTTGCCAGAGCGAGTCTTGACCCGGCTAACTGTCGAATACAAGCAGAGGGTCCGTCTGACTCTCTGAATCTGACCCAGGAACGCCAGAGTGCTGATTGACAGCTCATGGTCTCTGGTCTCGTGGCTCTATATTGGATGACCCGGCCTGATTAAAAATGCAGTACGCAGGGAGAGGAGAAGAGGAGCAGAGGGGAGGGAAGGAAGGAGGAGTGCACAGGGCCGAGGTCAGGCCAGCCGGAGCCTCCAGGACGGGATGATAAAAGGCAGCCGTGGCGCCACTTCACGGTCACTATCTCCACCTGTCCATCTGCCCCCAGCCAACCGCTGGCACCACCCAGCAGCTCCACACCGCTGCCTGGGGAAGATAAGACTGACAGAGATGTACAGGCTCTGGTACACACCCTGCCAAGTGCACACGCACGCACGCACACACGCGCACGCACGCACGCACGCACGCACGCACGCACGCACGCACGCACGCACGCACGCACGCACGCACGCACGCACGCACGCACGCACGCACACACACACACACACACACACACACACACACACACACACACACACACACACACACACACACACACACACACACACACACACACACACACACACACACATTCTCTCTCTCTCTCTCTCTCTCTCTCTCTCTCTCTCGCTCTCTCTATCTCTCTCTCTCACACACACACACACACACACACACACGCACACACACACACACACACACACACACACACACACACACACACACACACACAGAAGTACAGATGAGGAGGAGATATTACAAGTTGGCTTCATAAACGCTGTTTCTGTCCAGTTTTCAATGCTTGAAGAAATCCTCACTTTTAGTAGATGGGCTGTTGAAGCACTTTAAGGAAAGAGGCCTTCTCTCTCTCTCTCTCTCTCTCTCTCTCTCTCTCTCTCTCTCTCTCTCTCTCTCTCTCTCTCCCTTCCCCCCCAATCTTGCACTTCTCTGTCTCTTTCCTCCCCTCTCCCTTTCTAAGTACCCGGAATGAAATGAGAGGAGTAAATGAATGGACTGTATTTTGTGTTACCCCTGAGGTGTCTGCAGTGGGTTTCAAAGCTGTAATGGTTGGAATAACAGTATCAGGCCTCCATGATTAATGTGAGGTTTTTTTTCAGTCTCAGTTGCTACATTAATTCTTTGACTTCCATTAATGTTTTTTTTTTTCTTTCTTTCTTGGAGGACAGTGTTTAGCTAGCTGTTGGCGGTATACTGTATGTGTTGGGACACCTCTCTCTCTCTCTCTCTCTCTCTCTCTCTCTCTCTCTCTCTCTCTCTCTCTCTCTCTCTCTCTCTCTCTCTCTCTCTCTCTCTGGCCACAAAGTCACTCTGAAGCAAACAAGCAAGTGAATAATTTACCTCCAGGATTTCTGTCCGGCTCCTTTGAGCCTGGCAACAACAGTAGCCAGAGACTCACATCCCCCTGTATCATAATGTGCTAATTGTACTGACTGACTGACTGACTGACTGACTGACTGACTTATTTGATAGCTGGCTGGCTGACTCATTGGCTAGGTGGCTGGCTGACTGACTGACTGACTAACTGACTACCTGGTGTGTTGGCATGGCCATTCTCTTGGGTCTTTGAAACCCATGGCAGCCCAGCCACAGTTACCCCATCAATAGCCCTAATTGCCCAGAGAGAGGGTCTGGGGCGAGCATTTTGGAGCATCAGGTGCTTGGTAAAGAGAGACCCTGGCGCCATGACTGGGTCAGTAATCAAAGAGAGAGAGAGAGAGAGAGGGAGGGAGAGAGAGAGGATGGGGGAAGTGGAGCTCTTGCTGAATGAAGGAACTGTCAGTCACATTGGTCTTGAAGGATATATAATGATTAAGCTATGCCAGAGTACTACTGGAAAGAGAGGAATGTGAGACGAGGGGAGCGGAGACGACAAAGTGAAAGGAGAGGATCAGAATAGAGGAGAGGAGAAAAGGAAAACAAAGGGGGGGAAAAAATCAAACGAAATCAAATGAATGCTGAGAGAGAGAGACAGAAAAAGAGATAGACAGGGGGACAGAGAACGAAGGGAGGAGACTTCTATCCTGTGTCCACTCTGTGTTCCAGAGATATCAGATCGTTAGCCTCCTTATCTGTCCCTGGAGATCGGCCTCTCTGGACCCCCTGGCCCCAGGCCCTCGGGGGTCAGGCTACATCAATACCTGGCCAGGCTTTGTTCTTGTTCTGCCTTCCTGCTTCACTGCCCTGGCTAACGGGCCACCGGCTACCACCACCACCTCACGCACGCACGCACGCGCGCACACACACACACACACACACACACACACACACACACACACACACACACACACACACAGCACAACACTGCTTCCTCCACAGTCAATAAAAGCTCTTTGACACAGACGCCTCTATTATAGACCCATCCAGGATAGATTTTTTTTTTTTTTTTTGGCCTGTGTGTGGCAAAAGATGAGGGTGTTTCTTGAGGAATGCCAATCAGAGTTCTCATGTAGATCAACCCAACAAGCTGTAATTTTTGAAGGGGGCGGGCTTGACATTTTTTTAATTATAAAAAAAAATGATGATGCTCTCTTATCTTTTACATCATCATCACATCACTGAAGCAAACAGGACCTGGTTTGCTGACTCGCTCGTTCAGCAGTTTTGAGCGTGTTCCGTTCATTTTTCCAACTGGTTTTCATAAGTGTTGTGCAGTAATTCACTGCATTTATTGACATCATTTCTGCTGTAGATGTACAGTACGTCTTTGAGTGTTCGTGCTTTGCATTTGCACTTAAAAGATTTTCCGTGTCAGACAGCGGCATTGATGCTCTCTCTTAAGAGAAACAGTAATGGAGACCACAGCGGTCGACTGGCCGGACAAGATGGCTAGATACTGTATGTCTGTAACTGACTGGGGGTCAGTCTGCCTCCTGACACACACACACACGCACACACACACACACACACACACACACACACACACACACACACACACACACACACAGAAGGCTGTCTCTTAGCTTGACCCTTAGGGATGACCACTAGCTTCCCACAGCGCTGCCTATACAATCTGGCCAATGAGAATCACCTCCCTTTCCCTTTCCAACACAGACACATGCGCACACACACACACACACACACACACACACACACACACACACACACACACACACACACACACACACACACACACACACACACACACACACACACACACACACACACACACACACACACGCACACACACACCCCTTCTGGAAACCTGATCCAGCCGGCCAACCAACTGCTGCCGAGCATCAATAATTAATTAGGGAACAGCTATTGGCCCCAAGGGTCAGAGAGCAAGAGAGAGAGAGAGACAGAGACAGAGAGACAGACAAAGAGACAGAGAGAGAGAGAGAGAGGAGGAGTCCTGATTTTGTTTAATAAGTAACTCAACACAGGGTTTATTCTTCATGAGGCTATCAGAAGATCAGCACAGAAACCCCTCTCTCTCTCTCTTTCTCGCCCTCTCTTTCTCACTCCTACCTACTTCACCCCCTTTCTCTCTGTCTCTCTCTTTCTCTTGTGGTTGCACGCGCGCACACACGCACGCACGCACGCACACACAGCAGCAGGTGTGAGTTGTGTGTCAGAGAGCATCAGTATTTATTGTGTGTCAAACTCACCAGAACATCTCTACACCTGGCACACGTACCTGCATGCGCACACTTGTGTGTGTGTGTGTGTGTGTGTGTGTGTGTGCGTGCGTGCGCTCATGATTGCGCATGAGTGTTTACCGTATACATGTATGTATATGCAAATGGGTGCATGTATGTATCGCATACGCCTGTGAATTACAGTATGTGTACGCAGATGTGCACGTGTATGCATGTGTCTGTGTGCATACGTACATAAATAAAACGTATATGTATGCTTGTCAAGTGTGTGTGTGTGTGTGTGTGTGTGTGTGTGTGTGTGTGTGAGTGAGATGAAGACATCACATCCTTGTGTGCACCAGATGTGAACTTGACAACTTTATTATTCCTTCCCGCGTTAAACAAAGACGTATCCCTGAGGGAGGGGGCAGAGAGAGAGAGCGAGAGAGAGAGAGAGACATCAGGGCTCATTCTCCACGGCTGCTTATTCAAGCTTGCAAGTGCTCCATCTGTCTGAGCCTCTCTCTCTCTCTCTCTCTCTCTCTCTCTCTCTCTCTCTCTCTCGCGCTGCTGACGGGCACAGACACACATGGGTGCACACACACACTGAGGTGCAGCCAGACACACATGTTGCCTCTCACTTGTCCTTACACATGCTCTCACATGCACTGAGGCACGCATGTGATCTGCCCCACATGGCTGCATGCTGCATGTGTAGAGAGACGTGCACATTTGAACGCTTAAGCCCCGTTGTCAAAACTTTCGGTACATTTTTTGACAGTTCTTTCGCCCATAATGACAGGCCCGGGCCCGAATTAGGGACGCAGGTTGCAAGTGCTTAAAGGAGTGGTTCACCCAAAAAATGACTTATTTTCTATCAATTGCACACCCCATGAAGCCTTGAATCCATGGATTTATTTTTGTTTTTGTGGCATTCCTAAGCCAATAATTTGATTCCCGTCTCCTACCGGCTAATGTATCCGGTAGGAGACACAAAGTAGATTGTTTGTGTCTCCTACCGGATACACACCCGGTCATCAAATTATTGGCTTAGGAATGCCACAAAAACAAAAATAAATCCATGAATTCAAAGCTTCATGGTGTTTGCAATTTATAGAAAATAAGTCATTTTTTGGGTGAACTCCTCCTTTAACTCCCTCTTGTCGGTTTCACTCACTCCTTTTAACAATTTCAGAACGGCAAACACGCCTGCAGTCACATGCCAAAAGGTTCTGATTCTCTTGTGTGTGTGTGTGTGTGTGTGTGTGCTTTCAGTGGTGCCCCCAGGGAGCCCAGGCCCCATCACGCGTCATGAGTCCTACGACAGCCTGGCATCGGACCACAGTGGACAGGAAGACGAGGAGTGGCTCTCTCAGGTGAGACGGACACCTCCGCACACATCCAGGCCGTTAGGAGTAGACCTGGGTACAGCCATGATGACACAGTACCTGTCGGTGCTGCAGTTCCTAACTAAAGATGTATGTATTTGACCCATTAAGACCGGGAACGCATCTGTGTCATTTCAAGATTTCTTTGGCTATAAAAAATAACACCCAGTGTGAAGTGAGCGCTGCTATTTATGAGTTATTAATTTCATCATGCATCTCGGTAGCCAATCACAGCACGTCCTGCGAAGTGACGTGCTTACATTTTTGAGCGGTGTAGCCGCTCCTATAAGTGGGGTTGCGACCCATGACCCATCCGTCGTGAAAATTTGTCTTTCGCTGTACTGTGATTGGCTGATGAGTCAGACCACTCTGTGATTGGCTTGCGAGACGCATGATGAAATTCATAACCTATAAATATCACCACGCACTTCAAAAAAAACATTTTTTTTAAAAGTGAGCTTCCATTACTGTGATGACCTTAAATAACACCGCTCACTTCACACTGGGTGTGATTTTTTACATTATTATTAATTTCATCATGCGTCTCGCTAGCCAATCACAGCGCGTCTGCGAAGTTTGAAGTTAATTTCATCCATGTGTATCGCTAGCCAATCACAGCACGTCACACTGGGTGTGATTTTTTATTAGCCTATGGCCGTGTTTTCCACAGCATGGCGTCACAGCGAAAGCCAAATTTTCACGACAGAAAGAAAAACTTTCACCACGGATGGGTCCTAAACCCTCTTATAGGAGCGGTTGCACCGCTCAAAAAAATAGCAGATATACAAGCTCATTTCACGGAACTCTGTGCCGCACTATGAGCTTGTAGATCTGCTACTTTTATTGCAAAACTTTGGAATATACATATTTTTATGTATTTAAAAAAAAAAACATATGTTGCTATATGATATCAGTGGTTCTCAAAGTTTTTTCCTGGCAACAACCCCCAAAATGATATGTATTTGGCCGTGGACCCCCATCTCAAAACTGTTTCATTCCAGGCGCTATAAGCTGCTATTTTTGAATAGACAAGGAAATCTTAAAATGACACAGATGCGTTCCCGGATTGAATGGGTCAAAGACTCCACGCAGCACTGCGCTGCAAGAGTCATTACGCTTTAATCATGACACTTAGATCCTTCCCGTCAGTGAACGTTTAATCAGTTAAACCTACTGTATATACTTAATTGACCGGAGTCCCCCAGGGGTCTGTACTAGGCCACCTCCTTTCCTGCGGGCCCCTCATGGGACTAGCAGCAGTTCAGGAGGTAGAGTGGCTGCTTGGAACTTGGAAGGTTCCTGGTTGGGTGGCCGGTAACTCTCCAAACAAACATCTCAGATGAACATCATTCTCAAGAAAAGTTCCAAAACTGGAACTTTTCTTTTCTCTGCTTTTTAAATCATAATTGCAAAAACTTTCATTGGTATACAATTCAATGTGTTTGGTCACATTTAGGAATTTATTTTTTATAAATATATCCTCCTATAATTTGAGTAACCTCTGTCCGTTTGTCTGTAGTGGTGAAGCTACCCGGTTCTCCTCAGTGGCTGGAGCAATTGCTCTGATTTTGCACACAGCCATTGACCATTACCATCTGAACTTAACTGTGAAGCCCGTTTTTCCATTTCATCACATCTCAGCTTATTATTAACGTTTATGTCTCAAACAATGGTGGACTCTTGATCAAACTGCGCATGTGTCGCGTCGCGCCTGTGTGTGTCTACAGCACGGACGTTTTACCACCGGTCTCAGTAGCGGGGGGCGGGGCGGGTGCGGGGAGAGACAGGCGAGTTGAGTGAAACGAGTTGGGGAAGCACACTGCTCACGCCACAGGACATGCAATAACCCCACGATTGCAACTACTTTCGCCTGCACACTTCACCGGGTATGGCCTAGTATATATAATTACTTCATTCTCTGGTTGTTTTGTTATTCAGTTTTTTCTGTTATTCTCGACAGATAATTGGGGCTGGGGTTCACAAATAACACACAGCATATACCATACATACTGTACTGTACATGCACATTCTAAAGGTTCTTGCATACAAAGTCAACATTTTCCATATAATGATGCTAATTATAAACTAAATTAGAGTTCATGTTTTGTCCATAACTGCTTAGACACCTGCATCATTGTCATCTGTCAAAACTATCTGGGAAACCGTTTAGGGTTTCTTTTGTTTTCTTTTGACTTGACTTAAGCCCTTTGCTCATAGGCCCGCCACTGACAAATGTCCTCCATTTCTCACTTGGTTGTTGGCGGTTCTTTCGAGATCTCCCCAGTTGATCTCACTCCCAGACATTTCTGCCTGGACACTTCTTTATTCATCTGTTACTTAAATGTTTCCTTAGAGGTTCTATTTCAGGGCTTGTCGGTGATGTTTGTGGCAGGTTTTCTGAGGGTTTGTCCGATCCAACTCCACTTTCGCTTTTGAATTTGTAATTCAATGGGATCCTGGCTTGCACTTTCCCACTGGTCCACATGACTTACTTTTTCTCTCCTCAGATCTTAGATCTTAGAAGTATTTTTGCATTGGTCCTTATCATAAGCTGCAATCTGAGACGTATTTTAACCCATTAAGACCTGAGGCGATTCTTAAAAATGTTTTCTAAATCCTAACAGTTTTTTTTTCTTCAAGATTTTTCAAAAATAGCAGATCTACAAGCTCATAGCGCGGCACTCAGTGCCGCGCTATGAGCTTGTATATCTGCTATTTTTGAATAGCCAAATAAATCTAAAGAGACACAGATGCGTTCCAGGTCTAAATGGGTTAAGAAATAAAACATGATTTGATGTATGGCATTTTCAGTAGTAGTGGGGTCAGTGATAATAATGGAAATTTGGGTGTCTGTCACATGAAAAAATGTGAAAGCCCCTGTCTTAAACAAGTTAAACCCTATATACAATACTTAAGTTCACAACACTTTGTTAGCTTGTAATTTTGATCAGCTATGTTCTTGAATGTTTGCCTATTATGACATGCCCAGAATAGGGACGGGAATACGGAAGTGGGTTCCTGATGTGGTTCACAGTTATTCTTTTAAAATGTTGTGAGGTAATTGGAACACGCACCCCGCTGTGTTCAGTTTGGTTACCCATCATGCCGCTCAGGCCCTCGTGCTGACAAGTAAACTCCTTACATTTGCACCATCAATAATTCCAAGACATGAATAATTGAATCGGTGAAATGTGCCCCACTTACCCTGCAGATGCCTTGGTTAGTATTCACCATGATAGTTTGCCAGGAGCCAAACCTTCCATTGCACAGAATAAGGTGGTGAAGTTGGGTAGTTGGTGACGGTGTCATGGGTAATGCAGTCACTGGCACTGCCAGGTTGATCTTAGCCTAATCGTTGTGAGGGCGTCAGTGCTATTCAAGTTGGCAGTGTCCATTATTATTAATAATATTTATTTTCACCCCTGTGTGTCTGTGTATGTTGTCTGAACTATAGAACTAGAACTAGAACTAGAACACTGTTCAGCGTCAAATTTCATGTGCATGCTGCCAGCAAGGAATCCCGAATATTTTTCACATCGGTCACCTATACGGCAATGTTATTTTTAGCAAATTGATCATCTCAAACCCATCGTCCCTCCAGTCTATGGGATACACGACCACCAGGCTGTGGAATGGAGCTAGCTAATTGGGCACAATATGTCTATGCGGTGTATGGGAGCTACAGTACACTATCCTACTATGCCTCATAGTTGATAAGGTCTCATTAGTGCAGTTTATAAAGATTGCTACGTCTGACTCTTCCACACAGCGCCTGGCACGTATGACATGCGTATGAACTTGGTTTGTGTGACAGTTCAGCATCTGTCATCACAGAATATCAAACCCCTCCAACATCTGCACTAGCTACACAAATGGCATTACTATTGAAATCATGATAAAAAAAATAAAACAGCCCAAGGAGAACATAGTGTTGTAGATTAATCTTCTTTTCAGGCAAGACCCCTGAAAGAACTTGGATGAAAAGGCTGGGTTAAGTAAGGCACAATAGTCCTGCATGTAGAGAAATGCTAAATACGTATAGGATAAGAATGGCCAGATTGAATTAGGGTCCAGTCTCTGTCTTGCGGATTTCATTATATCATATCAGTGGCCTTCATTAGATTATCAGTAGGCATTTTGGCGTTGGGTTGGGATTTGGGATTGATCGGCCATCCCTTAATGAAATGTGAGGTTTGTGACCCTGTGTGTCAGTTGTTTAGCCCGCTGCCATGCGGAGCCATTTGCTGCCTGTCTGTGTCAGAGGCTCTCAGACTCTATGAACAAAAGCGCTGCGTCCTGACAGAGTGCAGTATAGGGGCCACCCGCTGCCCCTGCATCTCAATGACAGCTGTCAATTTGCCCTGGATGGATAGTGTTTGTGACATGTCGTTGCCGTCGGCCAGAAACCATGTATCTCCCTATTTCAACTTGTTATGTTTTTTTCTAAATTAATGCCCTACTTTGTCTTACAAGAGTGTCGTGCAAAAGCAGCGAGAATAGCCGATCTACAAGCTCACAATGTGTCGCATCGGCTGTTTCCGCTATTTTGGAACATTTTTGGAAGTGTAAGTGGTTAAGTCTGTCTGTGGGTTTCATACATATTTCACCAATAAATAATAACTACATTGGATCCATTGAAATACAGACTCTTTTTTTCTATTCCCTGAAAAGTGGGGGGCGGCAGTGGCTCAGGGGTAGAGTGGCCGGATGGGAACGCGAGGTTCCCAGTTCGATCCCGAGCTCCCCCAGAGTTAGTGTCAAAGTGTCCTTTAGCAAGACGCTGAACCCCTAATTGCTCTCCTCCGCCATCGGTGTGTGAATGTGTGTGTGAATGTAATGCACAATCTATGTAAAGCGCTTTGGATAAAAGCGCTATATAAATGCACCGTTTCCATTTTATTTACCAAGTAACTATTTTGTAAGGTTTTTGCCCGACAGCGACAAAGGAGGAGGAAGACGGCCAGCTCTTCTGACCTCGCGGTTTGACTCCATCTTTGTCAGCATATGAACGATGCACTCGAGGTGGCGGCTCACCACTCACCCTCGTTAGATTTGCTGCTGCTGCTACGTGCAGTAGGCGTCGGCCCTCGATTAGTGCGGGCTGACTTTTGGGAGCAGTGCACTGTGGGTAACGCATGCTGTCAGCGCAGAGCACAGGCAATATGTCACAGGACAGCAGGGAGAGAGATGGGGCCCGGAACATCTGGACCCTCAACTTCACCGCGAAGAGTACGCACTGGCAGCTGTTCTGCTGCAGGGCTGGGTGTTTCACTGATGGTGTTAACTGACCATACACACACGCCCGCGCGCGCGCACACACACACACACACACACACACACACACACACACACACACACACACACACACACACACACACACACACACACACACACACACACACACACACACACACACACAGTGACAATCCTCTTCCTGTCTTCTGTGCCCTAATTTGCACAGCTGTGTCCCCAACCCCCAACCCAAATCACTCGCATACACACACACACACACACACACACACACACACACACACACACACACACACACACACACACACACACACACACACACACACAGTGGGAGCTGATGAATTAAGAGAGCGTAAGCCATCACTCCAGTGTGGGATGTTAGCGCCTGGCAGGCAGAGTGCAAAGAGTTTGCGAGCGGTGGGATGGACTGAGGTGAGAGACGGAGCGCTGTGCTGCGCAGTAAAGATGATGAGATGTGAACACTGTGTCACCAAGAGGAGCTCTAAGTGCTGCGGGGAGTTGGAACGTCTCCGCTGGCGTGGGAGAGCAGTGGAAAAAAAACGGGAGGAGACGGGGAGCGGGTGAACCTCAGGCAAAGAGGAGACGCAGAGAGGAGGAGACAGAGATACCTCCCCTCCTCTCCCCCTATCCCTCTCTTCGTCAGTGTTAATGCCAGTGTGCATAAACACCAACTGCACTAATGGCGCTCTATCCCCTCGTCCACACAAAAAGGGTGCCTGGCTCACTGGCACAGAGGTGTCTCTGCTAGCATGATGCTAATGCTAATGTACAGGATGCACTGCTGCACTTTTATTAATCCCCCGGGAAATCCTCAATCTTTCTCTCTCACACGCACACACCCCATACAGTATATGACACAACACGCACCCAGATCTCCACTCTCATCAGTTTGATATAGATGGTGTAAACAAATGTGTTTACAGTGTAGCGTGTCACCTCTTTTCACACAGAGAGCATGCTGTCCTCATCTGACTGCCAGCGTGTCGGGGACAAAACGAGGTGCATGCATGCATGCGTTTTGTTTTAGATCTAAGTACTTACTGTGCGATAATATCTACCCTCTTACGCTGACTTCACACCAGCAGCAGTATTTTGCCATGTTCTGAGAAAGTGGCGAGGTTCAATGCATTGTCTATGGAGCTTATCGATACTTTGAGCCTAGCAGGTCTCTGTGAAGAGACATCATGTGTTGAGAGATGAGTCATTAAATCAAATCACAAATGGTCCATTGTATAATTATTTATATTAATATTATGCATTTATTTTACGATAGGATATGGCTCCGTCTCATGGCTATATAAACTAAAGTTATATTATTTTGCACTACGGACGCTTCATATCAAGGTACACATGTGTGAGAAAAGCCCAGAGAAGGGGCAAGTACAGTAGAGGAGGCGGCTCTGTCCAGACACTTTGAAAGAGAAACTTATGACACTCTTTGATCTCCCCACGACACGATCTTGTTACTTTCTTCTTGATCTTGTTGTTATCTCTGAGCACACAGAAACAAATTCCAACTGTGAGTTGGTTTTGGCAATACATGTTTGAATATTAGGTGAATATTCTCTGTTTATAACAGTATAATAGGAGGGGGCCGTAACTCTCTCTCTCGATAGTTTCAGGTCTCTGTCTTTATATTCACATTCATTAACCCATTAAATCCGGGAACGCATCTTTGTCATTTTAGATTTTAGCAATAACCATTATTTTAAACTTTGGCTATTCAAAAGTAGCAGCTATACAAGCTCATAGTGCAGCACCGAGTGCCGCGCTAAATACGATGGGGGTCCGCGGCCTAATACATTTTGGGGGTTTGAGAACCACTGTTGTACAGTTTGAGCTGCATTTCTTAATTTAACTTTGTGCTTACCTGATCATCTCAGCGTAATGTAACAAGAAGCACCGGGCAGTCTACTCTACAATGAAGCATACCAATGCTCATTAGGATTTGCTAAAGGAAAACAAGAGTCCCACAATGCAACACGTTGATACCTTTTAGATCTAGTTATGTTTATCAAGCAACGCCATTTTGTGACGGAGGATAAAGTAAGCTTAGGCTAACGTTACATCAAACACAATCATTTGATTGGAATATGCAAGGAAGCATCTGCGAAATAAACATTTGTAAGATCCATCTTGATCTCGCATACAAAGATTGAAGCATCAGTATTGCCCATATGCAGAGCATTTTGTTTTGTTATTGTAAAGCACTTTGTAACTTGTTTTTGAAAGTTGCTATATAAATAAAGTTATTATTATTATATTTTATTCAATATTTAGCACATAAACAAAACATTTTTAGAGAGCCTAGTAACAATTTGTGTTTAATGAGCTGAGAGAGAGATGAAGCAGAGACCCCCTCTATAGTGTATAAAATTGTGTTTCAGATGAAACGGAAGGTAGTTTTTTTGGACTGGATTCACATCCGTCCATTCCATTTTACAGGGACCTACAGTAGGATGATTCCTAAGTCCTAAGTCCTAACATGAGAATTCTCGTGTTTGGCAATCAATGTCGATTTACTTTTCAAGTAGTCACAGAATATTTATCTCCAGTATGGAGTAGAGTTAACTCGTCCATGGCAGTCAATGAGTTAATGGGTTAAGCCTCAACTGAAAACCCACTTTTGTAACTTAGCTTTTAACTTCTTATGAGATGTATTGCTCAGCACGTAGATGTTGCTGCTGTTTTGTTGTCGTTTGAATCTGTTTTAGATTTCTGTCCGTATTGTTTTTTGTCCGTTCAGATTTTTGCTGTGTTGCACAGCACTTTGAGCTCCATTTCGATGTACTGTATGAAAAGTGCTATAATATAAATAAAGCTCATTATCATGATTATTCTTGTCAGACGTGTTTTAGTGAGCTCTATGAGTTATGTCTATATCTCCACCACGCAGGTGGAGATAGTGACCCACACGGGCCCCCACCGCAGGCTGTGGATGGGCCCCCAGTTCCAGTTCAAGACCATCCACCCGTCGGGCCAGACCACGGTCATCTCCTCGTCGTCCTCTGTGCTGCAGTCTCAGGGACCGGCTGACGTCCAGCAGCCCCTGCTGGACTTTGATACAGACGACCTGGACCTGCACAGCCTGAGGTGAGCACATTGTCACCCGCGTTCATTTTGACAGCAAATTGTCACAGTCACAGTATATTGAATAAAATTCCTTTTAGTTACATTTTAGTCATCTGAAATGTTGTAGTGTTAGTCTAGTTTTAGTTCAGTTAATTTAGTCGTCTAAAATGTATCTTAGCAGGCCGCGATGGCGTCCTAATGCCTGATTTATACTTAGCTGCATCCCCGAAAATAGCAGATCTACAAGCTGTGAGCTTGCAGATCTGCTATTTTCGGAACGCGACACCTGCGTGCAACCAAGCATACAATGACTTGTCTTAGTTCTACTGGATCTCCTCTCCACTAGTCCCTCCCTAACATTTGAGTCTAGTTTTTATTTGTTGACGACATTTTTAATATATTTAGTCATCATCATAGCTTAGTTTTCGTCAGTGAAAAAAGGTAGTCGACAAACATTTTTCGTCATAGTTTTAGTCAACAAAATCAACACTGACTGCACCATACCAGTGGGTCACACACTTTTCTGGATCCGGGCCCACTTGAATATCTTGAAAGCATTCAGAGCATGTTTATTTTAATGATCGATTAATTATTGAGAATCACTGTACTATACCAATGGTTCTCAAACTTTTTCATGTCAAGGACCCCCAAATTCATTATGTATTTGGCCGTTTGCCAAGTGGTTTAAAGTGGTTAAAATCATGCTGATGCTTTATTTTCCTGGGAAACCCCCTCAAGGACCCCTGGGGGTTCACGGACCCCACTTTGAGGAACACTGCACTATGCAATGCACACACTATACACAGTACATACACACAGCATATCATGACATACCTCAAGCAACATTTTAGCTGCACTCACTGCACATTACACACACTTAATACAGTCACTACACTACACTACACTACACAGACAGTAAGGAGGGTGTGTGTGTGTGTGTGTGTGTGTGTGTGTGTGTGTGTGTGTGTGTGTGTGTGTGTGTGTGTGTGTGTGTGTGTGTGTGTAGGATCCAGCCAGTGCGTTCAGAGCCAGTGAGCATGCCTGGCTCATCAAGGTTGGTAGCTGAACGCAGAGGACAGTCCAACATCATAGATACCGGATCAGGTAGGACACATCACTGATTCTATTGTATTCTGTTGACTCTGCTGTAGCCTACTCTCTTGTACTTTACTCAAACTTATTCTATTCAACATTACTACACACACACACACACACACACACACACACACACACACACACACACACACACACAGACGCACACGCACACAACCTGGGCCTACACTATGTTGTCGATTGCTCCTCACCTCCCTAAAAAGTCCCAGCTTGCCCCGTTCTGTCCCAGCCTAGTGTTAACATGGAACAGTCCCCATCCTCCCAGAGACCGTCCAACTGACTGGCACGTCTCATTCTACCATTGGATTATATTGATTTGTTTTCAAGTGATTTTGATAGCGTCCCTCTCGACATGTCTCCTTTGATCTGGTTATGATGTAGGCTAATCCAATCACTGGGAGATCAGAGGTATTCACCTTTTGAAATATGTCTCTACTCGGCAGAGATAATGCTGTTACTAAGCTCCTGTGAGTGTTTGTTTGTCTCTCTGTCTTGCTTGTGTGTGTGTGTGTACAAGTGCGCTTCCCAGGAGTTGTTTGTGAATGCACTTGGCGAGTGTGTGTGCGAGCGCACACCCATACTGTAGGTTTGCGGGTGGTATTTACCGTACGAGCGTGGGTTGAACAAAACAACACTTAACGCGTGACATTTCATCCTGTGGCCTTTTGTACGATGGCAGAGATAGGAGTGTCTTCAGTGTTTATCTGCTGTGTCTTGTGATGGAGACATGTCTCATTCCTCGCGCCCTGCAGGCTCCGTGATGCTGCCGCAGATAAACCACAGCGTTAAGACAATACTGGCTCACAAATGTCCTGTCACAAAAAACATGTATTCTTTTTGCATGTTTTGCCGTGTTTTTGTTTTGAACGCACTTTCTGGCAAAGCGTGTGTGTGTGTGTGTGCGTGTGGGTGGGTGGGTGGGTTGTTGGGCACAGCCAGACAACTTAAACCGAGTTTGTCTCTCTCTCTCGTTGGTGTGATACAGTATGTCATTCTCACACATCAAAGCTTTCTAGATCCACCGGACATGTCTGAATTCTGACCTCTGGAAGGACACCTCCAGCCCTCCACACACTCTTACTGTAGTAGCTACACATACGCGCACACACGCACACACACACACCAACGCACACACCAACGCACACAAACACAACATACATGCTCGGGAGTGGGAGTGAGTGGGCAGTCACTCATACTTTTTATTTGAAGTTTTTCTCCCCCCCTTCTCTCTCTCTCTGTCTCTCTCTCTCTCTCTCCCCCACCTCTTCTCTGTGTGTCTTTTCTCCTTTTCCATCCCTCTTCTGTGTGTTCACTCCATGGAGGGACAGAGCCAGAAGGAGGGAGGTGATGCTTATCTCTGTGTGTGTGTGTGTGTGTGTGTGTGTGTGTGTGTGTGTGTGTGTGTGTGTGTGTGTGTGTGTGTGTGTGTGTGTGTGTGTGTGTGTGTGTGTGTGTGTGTGTGTGTGTGTGTGTGTGTGTGTGTGTGTGTTAAGGTTCGGGGCTCTGTCTGCTGTGGCGCCTCTTCTTATCACACACACATCACTTTTGTCTTACCTTGTAAAGGACACACACATGCACGTGCGTGCGTGCGTGTGTGTGTGTGTGTGTGTGTGTGTGTGTGTGTGTGTACACGTGTCTGCCTGTGTCACAGCGTCGTCTCTCAATAGTCCTCCTTCCCGAATGAAATGCACAGGCCAGAGCGTGCTGCACATTGTGGGACCCTGTGGTCCTGTAATCATATTTCTACATCACTGCTGATTCAGCTGATGCTATTTCTCTGCAGACGTCTAAAGACTCAGTTTATACTTGGTTGTGTCTCTGTGTCACGCATCAAAAATAGCCGATTCACAAGCTGAGAACGTGCTGCAGTGCGATGTGTTCTGAGCTTGTAGATCTGCTATTATTGGTGAACGTCACCAACGCGCAACTAAGTGTAAATCAGCCTTAAAAACAGAGAGTGTGTGAGAGGGGAGAATTAGAGAGGACGTTTAGATGGTCACTTATGTTCAACACTATGCGTCCCGCATATCCTACAGTATTTTCATTCTTAAATTAACATTGAATTCATTGATATGTAATTTAAGTATATATATAGTGGTATGTGTATATGATTTATAGATATAAGAAAATATGGAGATACTATATATGACTATTCTATGAGTTACATGTATACTGAGTATGTTTAGCATTTGTTAATACTTTGTTTGATCGATTGACTACTTTATCAGTGAGAAATGTAAAATGATAACACAAAAAAGTCCTGGGAACTTGTTAACATTGTGGTCCTATATACATGTACAGTATGTATTCAATTCATCAACATAGTATAACAAATGTACACAAAAATGTATGTCATCAACAAATACAAACACTATATGTACAAGGGAGAAAAAGGGAAAATGGTGGGTGAATGTCACCTCCTTTCGATGGGAATTTATATTTACCTCCTCTTGTGGTCTCCTGATAGATGTCTTTTCAGGCCAATTTTGAAAGAGACCAGTAATACACATCCTTAAATGGAAAACAGATCATTGTGAAAACAAATCAGCGTGGAAATAACCAATGCACAAGGACGGTCTTTGAAACACAAGGAGATTCAGTGTGTGTGTGTGTGTGTGTGTGTGTGTGTGTGTGTGTGTGTGTGTGTGTGTGTGTGTGTGTGTGTGTGTGTGTGTGTGTGTGTGTGTGTGTGTGTGTGTGTGTGTGTGTGTGTGTGTGTGTGTGTGTGTGTGTGTGTGTGTGTGGCCTATAGTTTGTGCATGTGGTCACATCAGCCTTTCGTCCATCTAAACAAGCCCAAAACACATCACAATATGATTGATTAATTCATTATTTTTATCCATCTATCCAACAGCCAAGCATGAGGGATTTGGACTGATGGTCAACTATACATTTTTGCAGAGTTCAACTGACTTTTCATTGGTGAACAACAGAGTCACATTTACCTACATTATTTGCATACATTTGTATGCCTAATATTTAACATTTATAACCTACATGAATATAACTATAATGAGAACCATAAGATCAAACACAAGTTAAGCACAACATTTTGTCAAGAATACAAACGTTATTGGGGACCCAGTACATTTCCCTGGGACCCACTTTAAATATCACCTGTGGATCCTGGGACTCACCACATTGAAAACGGTTCCACATCACTGGATGGGAATAAGAGAGCAGTTATGCCTAATTTATGCTCCACCGCATGACGGCGTCACGCCAAAAACATCCGACCTGCAAGCTCACCACACGTCAAAACCGTGACCTGTTGTGAGCTTGTAGGTCGGCTATTTTTGTATCACAAAGTATGGGTCAGGAGAGGAGAAAATGTAGGAGAGGAGGGGAGAGAGAGAAGAGGTGCAAGGGGGTAGAGATGAGAGAGATCAGCGGGGTGTCCCCAGGCTCAGTAAGACTGTGGCTTCCAGTCACTTCCAGTTAGCCTGCTGTCTGCTCCGTTTTATCTGACCCTACTGTGCTTATCTCCATGTGCTCCTCCAGGTGATATGACACTGTCTGCACCCCCCCCACCCCCAGCAGACACACACACTCACATGCACACACTCACACTCACATGCACGCTCGCTCGCTCGCTCGCTCGGCCACTCAGTCACTCAGTCACTCAGTCACTCACACACACGCACACACGCACGCTCGCGCACACACACACACACACACACACACACACACACACACACACACACACACACACACACACACACACACAGGAGTCGTGTGTGAGTAAACAACTGGTTCACTGTGAATCTGAATACACTGATCTGTGTGTGTGTGTATGTTTGTGTGTGTGCGTGTGCGTGCACATAGTATACTGATAAATCTCAGAGCCTGCATGTTTTGTTTTGTCTGAGTGAAGAGAACACCCTCTGTTGAGGAACAGGAAATAACAAGTGTCTGTGGCGTCGGCCATCTTGGTTTGTTGTTGACATCTTGTCTGTTTCTTTGTGCGTCTGCTTCTTTGCCCCAATTTCTGTCTTGGCCACTCACTCTCTCTCCTCCTAGTCTCTGTATATCAGCTTATCACTACCTTGATTTATGTCTCCTTCTGTTTGCCCACCCCCCCCCTCTCTCTCTGTCTCTCTCTTAAAATGTCTCTCTCTTAAAATGTCTCTCTCTCTCTCTCTCTCTCTCTCTCTCTCTCTCTGTGGTTTATCAGTGTTAGCTGGCGACAGAGCAGCAGTAGGATCTGTCTTATCACCACTGTGTGTGTGTGTGTGTGTGTGCGTGCGTGCGTGCGTTCACGCGTGCACATGTACAGTATGTGTGTGTATATGAGTGTTCACAAAAGAGTGTGTGTGTGTGTGTGTGTGTGTGTGTGTGTGTGTGTGTGTGTGTGTGTGTGTGTGTGTGTGTGTGTGTGTGTGTGTGTGTGTGTGTGTGTGCGTGCGTGCGTGCGTGCGTGCGTGCGTGCGTGCGTGCGTGCGTGCGTGCGTGCGTGCGTGCGTGCGTGCCTGCGTGCCTGCGTGCGTGCGCGTACACTGCTCCCTTGTTCCAGTGATGCCCCCTAGGTGAGAAGGGGCTTTCCCTTCCTCATTGTGTTACTGGAGAGGTGAAGGGAGGAATGAATGGATGAAAAGAGGAGAGTAGAGGAGAGGTTATCTCCACCACCATCACCTCTCCATCTCCTCCCTTCATACCTGAGTAGCCTTTAATAGACACTTCTTGTATTTACCTCTCCTCTCTCTCTGTCAATCTGTTTGTTTGTGTCTCTCTCTCTCTCTCTCTCTCTCTCTCTTTGCCCCCACTCCTCTCAATACTTAATCTAGCTAATCAATTAAATCAAATATAAAAAAGATATTTTGGGGGGGATTTGAAATCCTCTTTTTCAAAAGTATCCTCTGTACCCATCTGTCTTTCTGTCTGTGTCCCTTTTATGCTCATATATGGAGATCTCTGTATGTGTCTGCCTGTGCTCTTATACCAATATTTGGAGATCTCTATACAGTATGTCTGTCCATGTCCCTTTTATGCCCATATATGAAGATCCCTGGTGTCATCAGTATATGCCCGCCCATATATGGGTGTGCCTATACAGGTTTATCGTTTATCTGGACAACCTCCTATCCGACCAAACTACAGACACACTCATACGCAGAGATTTCAAGCATTTATAGTTGGAAGTTACTGTGTGCAGTTTGTGAACACACCCGCTCTCTACAGGTTGGCTGCTTGTGGCCGTGTCGACTAGTGAGGTGAGGGTCCATGTCTCCGTTGGCCAAGTGAATAGGAGAATCCTAAATTGACAGTATAAGTCAACTCAAGTCAATTGTATTTGTATAGCTGCTATACAAACTGCTATACTCACTCTTATACTTCATACAGGTGCAAACTCAATGTGCTTCGCATTAACAACTTACCATTTGACGTGTCGTGAGCTTGTATATGTCTACTATTTTCGTACACAAAGTATATAGGGCTTAATATAAAAACTGTCTCAAAGTATACTAGCAAAAATATACTGTACAGTGAGTCAGTGACCACCCTAAAATCACACCCTCACATGTACATACAGCATTTATAAACACCACCATGCACGTGGTACAGCATTAAAGCCGCCCACACATGCACACAAACAAGCACAACACATACACCCACAGTGTTTGGCAACACGACACATTATAAGCGCAAAAGCTCTTCACAAAGTTGGTGTAACTAATAGATTCACTGGGGGACGAAACGTTTTTACATGCGTAGATTGCTGTTTATCAACTCTACGACACAATGTTCATTTCACCCGGCAGTTCCTGGCTGTGCAGACTGTGCATGCAGCATTCCTTTATGACCGGGGGTGGTTCTGCTTCATGGTGACAACGCACATAGCACCCATAGCTGTGATTGCTCTCCTTTTGAGGGGACGGACCGCGTTGCAGACGGCTTGGCCTTTGGTCGTACCGCAAAATATGTGTGTTGGTGTCTACGGTTTTTTGAAGGTGCGTGTGTGTGTGTGTGGATGTGCAGTATGTCCTCGGGTTGTAATATGTTAATACATATTGTGCTGTGTTACGCTATTTGACCTCCTTTTTGTCTTAGTTTTGAGAAACGATCAAGCTGTTAAACCTCTCTTTCTCTCTCTCTCTCTCTCTCTCTCTCTGTCGTTTCCATACAATATCTCTCTTTTCCCCAATTGTTTTCATCATTTTTTTCTTTCTCTCCCTTCTCTCCTCCTCTCTATATTCCCTCTCCTCTCTCTATTTCGTGTCCCTCTATCTTCTCTCTCTCTCTATTTCCATATTCTCCCCATCTCCTCTCCTGCTCTCTCTCTCTCTCTTCTCATTTTCTCTCTCTCTCTTCTCTCTCTATTTCCCTATTCTCCCCATCTCCTCTCCTGCTCTCTCCACTTTCTTTTTCCTCTCTCTTCTCATTCCCTCTCTCTCTCTCTCTCTCTCTCTCTCTCTCTCTCTCTCTCTCTCTCTCTCTCTCTCTCTCTCTCTCTCTCTCTCTCTCTCTCTCTCTCTCTCTACCTCTAGTATCATGTACCCACAGTGACCTGGAGACTCATAAAGAGCTCTGTGTTTTGTCTCTATAACAGATACCTGGCCATCTGATCTCTTCCTTTAAGACAAATACCCTCATTTCTCTCCACCTCTTCACTCCCTCCATTCTTTCTCTCACTTCTACCCCCAATCCTGTCTTTATTTCATCAATAGGCACCTTTGTCACCTTGGTGTACCCCCTCCCCTCCCCACTCCACCCTGTGCTACCCTCCTCCATCTGTGTGTGTGTGTGTGTGTGTGTGTGTGTGTGTGTGTGTGTGTGTGTGTGTGTGTGTGTGTGTGTGTGTGTGTGTGTGTGTGTGTGTGTGTGTGTGTGTGTGTGTGTGTGCGCGTGCGCGTACATCAGGTGGCGCCGTGGTGACAGCAACTCCCTGGTCATCTCAGCTCACCTGTCATCAGCCAGGGAGAGAGAGAGAGATGGATAGAGAGACAGACAGGCAGACAGAGAGAGATGTATGTCTTAACCACGTGAACCTTAGCATCCCTGTTCTGGGCGAACGCTCATTATTCATTCAGTCATTATTGAGGTTTGTCAGTATGGAAACATTCATTTACAATAAAACAACACATTTGATTGAGTTCAATTCAGTTGAGTGATGAATTGTTGAATTGAATTTGGTTAAGTTGAACTGACTTGAATTTAATGAATTGAATGACATTTTATTGTAACTTTAATTTACAATGTACCTAGTTTAGTTGAATGGAATTGTTGATTGGAATTAAGTTGAATCGAGTTGAGCTGAATTAAGGTGAATTGAATTTGAATTAATTGAATTTAATTAACTTGACTTTAGTTCGGTTGAATTTAATTTAATTGAGTTCGGTTGAATGTAGTTTATTTTAGTTTAGCTGAATAGAATCAAGTTAGTTTAAGAGATACAGTAGTTTATCAAGTGACAGAGACAGGGAGGGAGGGAAGTGAAAATAGAGAAAAAACATCAAGAAAGAAGGCACATGCAGTGCAACATGCCATTGGAGAAAAAGAGAGAGAGAGATGGAGGAAGAGAAGGTTTTCTCCTCCCTCCCTCTCTCTCTCTCTCTCTCTCTCTCTCTCTCTCTCTCTCTCTCTCTCTCTCTCTCTCTCTCCCTCCTTCCACATCCTGCCACTCCTTCCTTCTTTCTCCTCTCTCCATTCTTCTCTCTTCCTCTCTGAGATTTATCTGTTCACTCACTTTTAAGACTTCAGGGAAAGGTGTGTGTGTGTGTGTGTGTGTGTGTGTGTGTGTGTGTGTGTGTGTGTGTGTGTGTGTGTGTGTGTGTGTGTGTGTGTGTGTGTGTGTGTGTCTCTCTCTCTTTGGGGAGTGTGGGAATGGATTAGCCACATGTTAGGTTTCATGGTGTGTGTGTGTGTGTGTGTGTGTGTGTGTGTGTGTGTGTGTGTGTGTGTGTGTGTGTGTGTGTGTGTGTGTGTGTGTGTGTGTGTGTGTGTGTGTGTGTGTGTGTGTGTGTGTGTGTGTTTGCGCACACACGCACTCGTGCGCAAGTGCGAGCATGTGTGACTGCCTGAAAGAGATCAGACTGTGACATGATTTGGTGTGTTCTGATCATTTTTGGGGGGTTGTGTTTTGTGTGTGTGTGTGCGCACTTGTGCATGTGCATCTGTGCGTGCGAGCATGTGTACTTATCACACATCTGTCAGGGATGGAAAACCCTCCAGCATTTAAATTGCTTGTGTGTGTGTGTGTGTGTGTGTGTGAGCGTGTGCACAGTGCCAGGGGGCAGTGAAGGCAGAACAGCTGCTCTTTATAGTGACTGAACAGACACCAATGTGTGGGTCATCTGCCACGCGTCCACTCTGCCGCCAATCCACAGGAGTGGGAGAGAGGTTTTTTTTTCCTCTCAGTAACATCACGCACGTCCATAATGTCATTGTCCACACGGAAAATCTTTGACCATGTTTCAGACTCACAGCAGACAACAAATGTTCATTATAGATGCACGAAACCATTTCTCTGTGTGTGTGTGTGTGTGTGTGTGTGTGTGTCTGTCTGTGCATGCAAGTGCATGCGCATCCCACCTGCCATTACAGAGGGTTGTGTTGTTGTTTTATTTGTATTTATTTTTATGCACTCGGCACCCTGCCAACACACACACACACACACACACCTCCATTTGTTTGTCACTTAAAGGAGACATCCGGGCATTTTCAGTGTTATCTTTAACGTGTTGCTTAGCACTCACCAACATCGAAAGGGTCGTTGCGTTAATCTCATTGAGTCCGTGTCGTCCCGTCTAACGACCCCCTCCGTCGGCATAATGGAGGTGCTTATTTCTCTCCCAGTACCTGGCAACTCGTGTTGCCAGGCAGGGAAGCAACTAGCAACTAGCATTGGCTCGTTGTGCATTAGCAGATAGCTCGTCGGAAGTTTCAGCGCCTGTTATGGTATCATGAGACTCCACATTGACTACTAGGAGAAAAAAAACAGACTTTGCATTTGTTAAAATAGGCGAATTTGGGCTATCGTCGCACCTCCATTATGTCGACGGGGGGGGTCGTTACACGGGACGACACGGACTCAATGAGATTAACGCAACGACCATTTCGATGTTGGTGAGTGCTAAGCAACACGTTAAAGATAACACTGAAAATGCCCGGATGTCTCCTTTAACGTCTACACAGCCTGACAGAGGAGGAGATGCTAATGAGTACATAAACCCTCTACACTCAATAATGACTTTCAACACAGACACACACACATATACTGTATATACAGTACTGTACACACACGCACACAACCTCCATGCATGTCTTGTTAACTCAAGACA
>NC_139945.1:49083227-49085727 GCF_963454915.1 Gymnoscopelus microlampas | reverse complement strand
GGGCTAAGCTACATTCCTCAACCAGTGGGTTCAATGTGTGCCCTTTCGAGTGCGTGCGCGCGTGCGTGCGTGTGTTCGAGCACACACTTGTGCACATCATTTTTAAATGTCAGCTCCATTCTCTTGAAGCACAGTTGCTTTGTGCATGTTTTCTGTGTTGGTCCACGAGCACATTCTGCTGTGGAAAGCCTTTCTGATCATTGACAGTTATAGAGTATTAGGAGTGTTCTCCGTGTCAGTGAAGATCACATGTTAGCACGCATCCAGACAGAGCCCAGTCAATATGAATTCATGTCAGTTTAATAACAGTAACCACTCTGCAGTGTTTTATCACTGATCACACGCTCTTCAAAGTACTCAAGAAGACACCCCAAAATGGAAGTTTAAGTTATGTTTATTTACAGTGTCAGTATCCATTTGAGATGGTTCCATGAATAAGCCCTGCTTTACTTATTTCATTATAAAACCAAATGATTTTTAATGGAACCTTTATTCTATAAAGAAACTATTTTTTAATTTCCTTTTTTTACTACCATAATCGAACTGGCGATGTTGTGATTATGCGGTTAACGTTCCATTCAGCTTCTGGTGTGTACCACATCAAGAAGCTTTTTTTCCAGCAGGAAGTGGTTCGGCCGAGATGCATAGCACTGTTGCTGACTAGGTGTACCACGAGTGTACCATAGAATTGTGATAGCGGTCGATCATCAAAACAATAACAACACACTATAACAGTTAAAAGTATTACAACTTATTGCCCATATTAATGCATTTCTATTCACACGCCCATGCCTCATGCATGTGACACTTGTGCAAGCGGTTCTGCAGAGTTGCAGAAGATTTTATATATACTGTGTGTATATTATATATATATATATATATATATACATATACATATATATATATATATATATATATATATATATATATATATATATATATATATATATATATATATATATATATACAGTATATATTAAAGCATTAACTGGATAAAGAGGTTTATCCTTGAGTTAATGTAGTGAAGTGAAGAGTTTTGTTGGAGAGAACAGCTGCTCTGCTTAGAATAAACACACATGAGCTAATGAAGCAGATAGCAGTTCAACTCATTCTCCTCAAATTAGGAACACATGGTACACGCACACACACACGCGCGCGCGTGCACATTTTGAAAACACACAAGGCGTCATGCACACAGATTGTCAATTCACTTAACGTGTGCGTGTGCACGTGCGTGTGTATGTGCGTACACGTGCGCACAGACAAACACATACACAGAGCTCAGTGACCACATAGACGCCTGAGGAGTGATTGTGACAGGAAGTTAAGACCTCTCGTTTTCCTCTCCTCATCTTTATATTTACTCTTCTCTTCCTCTACAGTCTGCTTCTCATCTTTCCCTAATCCTCCCTCCCTCTCTCCCTCTCTCTCTCCCCCTCCTCGTTCTAATTCTATCTATGTCTCTCCTCTCTCTCTCTGTCATTATTCTATCCCCCACGCAGACTCAATCATTGTCATCCTCAGTTGAATGCCTAAATGTTGATGCAACTGCCTTGTGCAATACACACACACACACACACACACACACACACACACACACACACACACACACACGCACACGCACACAATCACACGCCAGGAAAAGCCCTGAGCCAAAGCAGGGCAGGAAAACGCTGGAAACCCAGGATACAATTTGGCACTTATGGAGCCTAAACGATTTCCTCCTGTGCGCTGCGTTTCTGTCCTACTGGGAAAAGCCATAAGGACTCCCAGAGAAAATTACATCCGGCAAAATGTTTACGCAGCGAGCCCGGCTCCCTCGTATTCTGCTGCGCAAATGAGCGATTATTCATCTACTCTTAACCTCTGACGAGAAAGGCGGCAGAGAGAGAGAGAGAGAGAGAGAGAGAGAGAGAGAGAGAGAGAGAGAGAGAGAGAGAGAGAGAGAGAGAGAGAGAGAGAGAGATTCTTTCCATCATTAGCTCTTTGGCATAGCTTAACTTCTTTGTCACAATGTGAGCTTCCTTCTTGGCAGACTGAAGGGATTTGGAGAGTTTTCTCATTCTGCTAGATGTTCAGACAGTTCTGTAAAACACAACACCAAGCCTGGGAAGGCTGCTAATTGGGGAGAATGCACACATACACACACACACACACACACGCACTTCGCTCAGGTATACACATTTCCCTTAGACATAAGTACACTTGTCTGAACAACACACATTCAACACAGTGGCTGCTGTTGTTTGGAGGATTGTGTATTTGTCGTGTGTCAGGCTGATAGCCTGTAGCCTGGACTTCTGGCATTTTAATATGCTCTGCCAGGTAATACGAGACAACCTCATTCCTCCCTCCTTCATCCCTCTATCCATCTCTCCCTCTCTCTCATTCCGTCCAACCACCCGTGTGTGTGTGGGTGTGTGTGTGTGTGTGTGTGTGTGTGTGTGTGTGTGTGTGTGTGTGTGTGTGTGTGTGTGTGTGTGTGTGTGTGTGTGAGGGA
>NC_139945.1:49060727-49078227 GCF_963454915.1 Gymnoscopelus microlampas | reverse complement strand
TCCCTGACGATCTCTGCCAGCGATTCAACATGCTCAGTAGGGGGATCAGATGATGGCTGACTGGCAGTGTTGCCAGATTTTGTGAGAGAAATAAGCAACCAAGTCTAGGAAAGCAAGGCGAAAAGAAGCGACTAGGCCACATGAGCACTTTGAACCTACATACATCCGCTATTTGAAAATAGCAGATCTAGCAGGCTCTATACTAGTGTCTTTTCAGTTTTCTGTTATTGTACGGACCGCTTTCGCTGAAAATTGCCAATCGACAAGCTCACAATGCGAGGCAACGCGTCACGTTGTGAGCTTGTCGATCTGCTATTTTCAGCTAAAGCTTTGGTTTAAGCTAGGGTTTAAGTGGTTAAGGCCCAGGCTAAGTGTACACGTGTGTGCGTGCATGTGTGTATGCATGTATGTGTTGGTAAGAGGCTATTCCATGATGCATGTTAAATCAACCAAGCAAAGGTACATTTTGGGCATAGTTACAAATTCACAAATGGGCCACACAAACACATGCACGGGCGCATACCATGTGACAGCAGTGTTAGCCTTTGCAATTACACATTAAACAAAGACCTTTGTCTGAAGAAGTGGGAAGGCGGAGAGTGATCACCATTATTTGGGGGGCATTACACACACACACACACACACACACACACACACACACACACACACACACACACACACACACACACACACACACACACACACACAGACAGCAGCCAGAGCTGTGCTGCCGGCAGTAGGGGTGAGACCATTAGAGAGGTCATTAGGCTGTGCAGAGAGCCTGGAGGCACCAGGACTTTTAGACCAAACATCTAACCTCTCTCTCTCTCTCTCTTTCTTTTTCTTTCTCCCTCTACCCCCATCTTATTGTCTTCTCCTTCTTTCCTCTCTGTCCTCCCTCCTGGCACGGCTGCAGGCACCGGGCACACCACTTCACCACCACATGCACGAGACACGTGCGCACGCGTAATTCACAAACAGAATGATATTTCTAATGCTGAAACACTGCCTAGCGCCTACTTTTTGAGTAGACGTGTGCTCGTGTGTGTGTGTGTGTGTGTGTGTGTGTGTGTGCGTGTGCGCGTGCGTGCGTGTGTATGCGTATGCAGTTTCTGCTGCAGCCTCTCTCTGGGTGTTCTCCTACCTCGTTAACACCCTTTAACACGCAACACCAATTAACCCCTACACAAACACACACACACACACACACACACACACACACACACACACACACACACACACACACACACACACACACACACACACACACACACACACACACACACACACACACACACACAGAGCAGCAGCAGCTTTTACAGTTCCACCTCTAACCCCTACAGCCTGTAACACACAGTTCAGCTGCATGTTGAGCCAAAGTGCAGGGATAAGGTGCTGGGCACTGTATCAAGTTCTCCAATAAGAACCACATAAATGAAGTATCAGCTTAAATATATCCTAGTTACTTTGCAGCACAATTAGCGATCTAAATCCTCAACCATTTAACCTGTTGTTGTTTGGCAAATGCTCACGTGTCTTTCTCCTATCGTGCAATCTGTAAATCGCTCTGGATAATTGCTAAATGCGGGAATCGGTCTTCTCTGTCCTATTGCAGCATGTCTCAATGAAACAAAGCATGCATCTATCTGACAAAAAAAGCTAAAGTGTGAATCCACAGTAACTCAGTCTGCGTTCAGGCTGATTTATACTTAGTCGCGCGTTGGTGTCGCGCACTGACACGCAACTACGTATAACCGAGGCTGTGCTTTACACGCTGTGTGTGTGTGATTTAACGCTCATCCCCATTGCAACAAAGACCGAGGCGAAGCGAGACGGCCGGCATCTCCAGATGAGGGCGATGTAACAGGAAGTGAACGTTGCTCTCTGCCGTGTGCCACTGTGGCTGACCTCTTTATGACCAGCTGACCTCACCGCCTGTCTTTTCATGCCTCTGATGTACTCCATGCTTGTGCGCGCGTGCACACACACACACACACACACACACACACACACACACACACACACACACACACACACACTCTACAGCCACATACATGCACGCTGCCCTCTCAGTGTGAATAGACAGCTCACTCAGTGACCTCTTGGCTCAAGGCATCTTGGCTGGCCCTGTTCTCTGTCAATCCACAATCATCTCCTCCAATTCATCTCCTCCAGTGTGTGTGTGTGTGTGTGTGTGTGTGTGTGTGTGTGTGTGTGTGTGTGTGTGTGTGTGTGTGTGTGTGTGTGTGTGTGTGTGTGTGTGTGTGTGTATTGTCTGTAATACATTACAGGCATGAAAAGCCAGTCGGCAGGGTCAGTTGGTCACCCTCCCACTGCCAGCAGACGTTGAGTCTGACACGTCGCTCTCACACACACGCGCACGCGCACACACACACACACACACACACACACACACACACACACACACACACACACACACACACACACACACACACACACACACACACACACACAGTCCCTCAGTAGAAGACATATGGAGCATGGCTAATAGCTTCATAAAGAGAGCCACACTTTAGCTACTTTTTTTTTGTCCACTAGACCCCATTGTGTTAATGGTGTTAGTACAGAAAACAGCTCCTGAATATGATGTGTCTCAGTGCCTCCACACACCCCCATTCGACCCAGATACTCTCTCTCTGTCTCTGTCTGTGTGTCTGTCTGTCTGTCTCTTTCCACTAAATATCTTAACAGAAAATAGCAAGCTCACAGCGTGGCACGTTGTGATTGATTCTGAGCTTGTAGATCTGCTATTTTAGCGTAATGTTCGCCACAAAATAGGGACGCTATAGGGTTCATTGTGGTTAAATCAGGGACAGGGCACTGTGTCCAAAATGTATGTGTTGTTTTCGTCGGATCCTCAAGCCAAGAAAGTGCTGGTTAAATCTCATTGTGTTTTTATTAGTGGAAATGTTGTTAACACACATTACCCAGAAAATTGCTGTGTTTATCTTGTAAATGTACATCTTGTTGTTAACCGATGTAGTCTCGCGTAGCCAGACAACTGTTCCACAATCTCCTGAAATCCGAGTTGTCACTTCCATTCACGAAAATATATTTTAAAATATCTTTACATTTTATTTTTTTAATTTCCATTTCTGCTTAGCATCAAGCTATATATGCTTAGATGATTTTGATCTATATTGATTTATATTTAAATTTGCGCGACTGTAAATACGAAACGGAAGTGGGGAGGAGGCTTCACATCCGCTTTATATTTTAATCATGATCAGAGCTTCCGTGTCCCAGACTGTATGGCCGGAAACATTTGAAATAACATAGCATAACATTTTTTTCTAATATAAATGTTTTGCTGTGCAAGAAGTGACACATTGTGAGCTTGTAGATCTGGTATTTTTTTCAATTGTTTAGACCAGGGGTCTTCAACGTTTTCAGGCCAGGGACCCCCAAACTGATGGGGAGATGGAGCAGGGACCCCCTACCTCAGGGATATTCAACTACATTAGGCAGGGGGCCACAATTGTAAAATGACTTGAAGTCAGGGGCCACAAGACCGTGACAACAAAACCGTTTGTTGTGTGCTATAGGTCCGATAGGACACAATAATACACGTTTTGTCCATTATGGTAACTTATTAGGGCCTGCTTCATACTGAATTTATACATTTTGATGTTTGATAGGAACATTTCTGTGTCAGTTCTTGGTGCACAGGCTAAGATTTTGATGTTAAGAAAACAGGAAGTCGATATTTCAGTGTGTTCAGGTCCCTGACATAGAAGCGTCTCGTATTAATGAACGTTTTTTTCATTCGTTTTTAGCACCCAGGTGATAAGAGCACAAGCTCATATGATGTATTTGAAGTGGATGGAGAAGATGGAAGCTGGACAAAATCAAAAAAATCCACAGAAAACAACATAAAGGAGCACAACTTGAGTTTAGAGTGGATGTTGTTAATTACACCAAAGAAATGATTCTCCTTATGCATCCATGTGCGTGTATGTGTTAGTTTTGTGTTCCATCTTCATCCACTTCAAACACATCATATGAGCTTGTGCTCTTATTACCCGGGTGCTCAAAACGAATGAAAAAAATCACACCCAGTGTGAAGTGAGCGGTGTTATTTAAGGTCATCACAGTGATGGAAGCTCACTTTAAAAAAAACATTTTTTTTTGAAGTGCGTGGTGATATTTATAGGTTATCAATTTCATCATGCGTCTCGCTAGCCAATCACAGTACTGAGCAAAGGGTGTGAATAGAGTCAGCCAATCACAGTACAGCGAAAGACACATTTTCACGACGGTCTTTTCACGACGGTCCCAAACCCACTTATAGGAGCGGCTACACCGCTCAAAAACTTTTCATTCATACGTCATCATCCTGTACAATCAACCATCTAGTAAAAATGATTTGCATTTAATTTTACATTGGAACATGGAATATGTTCCAGGGACCACAAGAAAGCTCCACTCGGGCCGGATTTGGCCCGCGGGCCACCAGTTGGATAACACTGCCCTACCTCGTAGGGTGGGGGGGGGCTACAACATATATTGTATAATTATGTATAAAATTGACACGAAAGCTATTAAAATAATACAAATTAATATATTCATGCTTTTATTTTAAACATACAAGGTACAGTGAGTAGGGTGTCCGTACCAATGGCATTTATAAATATACCTTATTAACTGAGAACCAATGTCAATACTATCAGCAATCTGTGAATTGCACAATAATCATGTATAGAAGCTATTCAAAATGGACAGAATCATGATTTATTTTAAACATAAATATTTAAAGACACATTTTTTGAAAAAAATAAAAATATAAAAACATTTTTTATAATTATTAGGTCCCGGACCCCCCATTGAAGACCTCTGGTTTAGACAATGTTTCCAATTTCTGAAAGAAATTTTAATCAGTTGAGGCATTTAGTCGGAGTAAGCAGAGTAAACATGAACCCTAGTCAACTAACAAGGTAAATATAACATGAGTAGAGTGCAAAGAGGACAAAGTAGTGCCTCAAAGAAACTAGGATACCAGGTAAACATCAAACCTAGCACCGGTCTAAACAACATGCTATCTATATAACATTCTTGGCATTTGTGGTCAAGCCAAACAAATCTAAATAACAGAAATATGTTAACAAGTAACCCACAGATATATGCATATTATAACTAGCATCTATCAAACGGTGGAGATAGGGGTCCAAGGGGGTGAGATGAAATTTGAAATGGAAAATGGGTAGTGAGTTTGGTTTGGGAGTCAGGAGGGAGAAGTGTCTAAGAATACTATTCTTCCGTTTATCCAAGAAACACCTGAATATCGGGACGGTTTTGGACATACTGTATGAGGTTTCCACCCGACATCGACGATACAGGGCTTAAATGTTAAACCGAGCTAGCCACCTCATTTGCTCATTTATAGCAGCTTGGTAAACATGACATAATTAGCAGCCCTTGCTGCTCAAGAGCACCGTGTCACTGCGTTCAGCACTGCCACTGTTGGGGAATTAAACCAGAAACTCTGTGAGATTCCATGGTTGTCTGCCCAATGAAGGAGTATGTTGTGCATGCTAGGTGGGACAGGAGAGGGGCTTTTTGACAGAGTAGTCCAGTGGTTCTCAAACTTTTTAGTGCCAAAGACCCCCAAATTGATATTATTTGGCCGCGGACCCCACCTGAAAATATGTTGCTGAAGGAAGGTTTGGGTTGAAAATGTTCGCCTTAAAAAAAATATATATATATTTTTATATATATATATATAATATATATATATATATATATATATTAGAGATTTGACCACATTTTCGAGATGTTTCAAAAATAGCAGATCTACAATATCATAGTGTGGCTATGAGCTATGAGCTAGTATATCTGGCTATTTGGCTATTTTTTAATAGCCAACGTATAAAATATGGATAAAGTGGTTTAAATGATTGTGACGTTTTATTAACTAATTTTGCTGAGGCAAACCCCCTGGTATCCCCCCAAGGACCCCTGGGGTCCCCGGACCCCACTTTGAGAACCATCAATGCGGAAGAAGGCACAGAGCCGCGTGTGTGCGTGCCCGCAAACACACACACACACACACACACACACACACACACACACACACACACACACACACACACAGGAAAGAGAGACAGAGAAAGTTGGATGAACATGTCCTTGGTTCTTGTCCAGAGCATTGGAGCTTATAGGACTGTGTATACACTGTGAACCAGTTGAAAGAGAGCCAGCTTTTTTATACTTGGTTTTGCAGTTGGGTTTTTTCACACGGAAAATAGGCGATCTACAAGCTCAGGACACATCACGCCACGATGCCTTTCGAACTTGCAGATCTACTATTTTTGGTGCGAGATGTGATGCGCAACCAAGTATAAAGCAGGCTTAAAAGAGATACAGATGAAAGTCTGGAAATTGTGTGTGTGTGTGTGTGTGTGTGTGTGTGTGTGTGTGTGTGTGTGTGTGTGTGTGTGTGTGTGTGTGTGTGTGTGTGTGTGTGTGTGTGTGTGTGTGTGTGTGTGTGTGTGTGTGTGTGCGCGTGTGTGCGTGTATTTCTATACTTGCGAGGACCAAATGTTTCCAAGTATAGTAGAATATGAGAAATAGAAGTTTTGAGGACCATTATCCTTGTCCTCACAAGAAATAATTGTTGTTTTATGGTTGAAATAAATATTTTTAGAGATAAGTTAGTAAAAAGATTCAGATTAGGATTAGACATAGATGTTAGGTTTAGGGTTTGGAAATAAGAGTTAAACATTATTTATATTTAGTTGAGTGCCAGTGTCATGCTGCGACGCGTATTGTTCGGCTTTAGGCTTATGGCTAAAAATGGCAAAATGTATTAAAAATTACAATCATAAAATGTCTGTCCTAAAATGTTGATGTCCTCACAAGTATAGTAATACAAAGTTGTGTGTGTGTGTGTGTGTGCCCCAGTCCCATGGAGGCACCAGTCCAGGAGCCAGGCGCCTCGGCCCTCGTCAGGACACATCATTGTCAGAGAGCTGTTAATGAGGGGCACATTTACACACACACACACACACACACACACACACACACACACACACACACACACACACACACACACACACACACTGTGCCGGTGGTGGGTGTGTTTCCAGACCTTCATCTGTATCTCTTTTAGACTTCTCTTTCAACCGGTTCGTCCATGCAACACCTTTCCACTGCACACCGACATGGAAACACTCACTAATCACTGTAGCCTGTGTGTGTGTGTGCGTGTGCGTGTGCGTGTGCGCGTGTGCGTGCGTGCGTGCGTGTGTGTGTGTGAGAGAGAGAGGAAAAGAGAGAGGTGAGGGGGCTGACTGGAAAGAGACATGGGTCAGTCCACTGTGTGTGTGTACGTGCGTGTGTGTGTGTGTGTACGTGCGTGCGTGGGTGGGTGCACACGTGTGCGCGTGTGTATGATAGATGACTAAACCGTGGTGCAGTGTGTTGTGTTTCTCTCACGCCTCTGTCATGATGACTCACTGTGTGTGTGTGTGTGTGTGTGTGTGTGTGTGTGTGTGTGTGTGTGTGTGTGTGTGTGTGTGTGTGTTACTCAGTGACTGGTGAGTGCCCAGGGTACATTGACATGACATTTCTCTCTGCCTGTCTTTCCAACCTGATTGTCTTCACTACTTCTCTCTCTCTCTCTCTCTCTCTCTCAGTACTGTCATATTAGCAGTAAACCTACACAGAAATATGTTGCGTTCACCGCTCACATCAATTGAAAACCATGCAAATCAACCAGGTATTTGCGAATACGAAGGTCAGAGTTCACGTTTGTTCAACTCAACAACAACGTATGAATTGACTCATTGATTCTGATAGTGTCCATTACCTGCTTTATAGTCGGTTATGAGACGCCGATAGATGGTACAAGCATTGAATGTATGTATTATATAAGCTTTGCTTGGTTAGTATAGTAAGCTACAGTACCTTTTCAGGGATGGTGTCAAGCTTGCTTATCGTTTACAAGTCAGTGGCTCAGCCAGTTGCTGTTAGCTAAGCATTGCATAATCCCCTCCCACTCGGTATGGACTGCGTTGGCTGACGCTGCTAATGCTAATGAGTGAACCCACTCTGTTCAGTGAGTCAGTGCTCCATGCGTTAGCTCACTGGCCTGGTGGTGTGCTGATGGATGACTGGCTTAGCCGTTAGCATCATTGTCATACTAGAACTAATGTACACATCACGTCTGACACGCACGCACGCACGCACGCACGCACGCACGCACACACTCACACACAAGAGCTTTTTTGCTATGTTCTGTCTGTGACCATTCTGTGGTTCTGCCATGCACAGACTGTTGGGAATCTGTCTCATCCACTGTAGCATTAAATTAGTGATAACAGCTCTGGAGCTGAATTGTACGATGCATATACGCATGCACAACACATGCAGGCAGGCATGCACACAGATCTCAAACACACACACACACACACACACACACACACACACACACACAGACACACACACACACACACACACACACACACACACACACACACACACACACACACACACACACACACACACACTTATGAACCCATGCACTCTGTGCCTCTGACACACAAGTATGAACCCCTACACATACATACAGCACATGTCTGTGTGTCTCACACACACACACACACACACACACACACACACACACACACACACACACACACACACACACACACACACACACACACACACACACACACACACACACACACACACTGCTCACAGCTTGCCGGGGTCTCGCTCCTTTAATGAAACAACTTCATTCCCAGATTCCCCCTCTCATCTAACCCAGCGCTGACATGAGTTCCTGTTTTCTTCTCCTCTCGCCTTCTCTCTCTCTCCCTCTCTCGCACTCTCTCTGTGCCTCTCTCTCTCTTTCACTACTCTCTCCCTCCCTCCCTCCCTCCCTCCAGGACAGTGAGTAATCAGAAACAGATGGGTCTGAGACTGGGGCAGTCAGACTGTTATTTTAGCCCTCTACGCAGCCACTTTCATCCGCCGTGTTCTCCTGTGCACCTCCTGTACGGCGCGTACACACACTCTAATGTCTGACCCCGACACACTGATGAACACTCATTCCACTGGTCGCTACAAGCTCAAGTGCTTGCTAGCTGCGGGTGTTAAAGAACTATGTAAATGTTTAGGGGGTAGTCTTGTGTGTGTGTGTGTGTGTGTGTGTGCGCCTGCGTGCGTGTGCCTGCGAGAGAGCGAGAGAATTACATCATGGGAAATAGTAATAGATGCATTTATGAGGTCACTCCCCACGCTTAGGCCCTACATGCCTTTCTTACATCAAAGGCATCCCGTTACCGCTGACGCGGGATCTGCTCCTAGCCCTAGTCCCCCTCGGCCTCCAGATCCACATCAAAGGGGGCCTAATCTGATCCACGATCAGCATTTAATAGCGACTACTACTTTTACCTTCCTCCTCAAATTGACAGTCTCCTCCGCTGCGCGGCGTCTGGTTTTTATCAGGCCCAGCGCTGATGGAGAATCAGTCTTGCCTATCAGTTCATTATGTCCCAGATAGCTGAGGGGGCCCTGGTCGCCCGAGCCCAGACCCAGCGGACGAGCCAATCAGCAGGCCTGTGCTGGAATTAAATACCCCACCCCGCCCCCCTACAAAGTGTTCAGTGACTGGCCTTTTAGTCATGTTTCTGTTCCAATAAAGCCGGATGACAAGCGGTGCCCGGCTCCCCCATAATGACACATAGAGCGCTGATATTAAAGTCCTGCTTTATGAAAGGAGCAGCCGAGGGGATGAAAGGGCAAGGCAGCGCCCTGACATTTCAACAAGCAGAGTAAACAAACTAGCAGGCGTTACTCTGCATCTGATGCATCGTAACCTGTGGGCTAGAGCCGCCCATGTTCAGGAGGCCAGGAGGGCAACATAGACAAATAAACCAAGCTGAATTAGTGTAGATGTATGTGAGAGAGATTGTGTGTGTGTGTGTGTGTGTGTGTGTGTGTGTGTGTGTGTGTGTGTGCGTGTGCGTGTGCGTGTGCGTGTGCGTGTGCGTGTGTGTGTGTGTGTGTGTGTGTGTGTGTGTGTCTGTGTGCGTGTGCGCACGTTCCCAGTCTCAGCTGACGCTACTTCCAGCTCATCTCCTCTTACAAGGCGAGGCCATTACATAATTACCCACTGTCAATTACATCACATCCTGTAGTGCGGCGGCCTGCTGAAGTCACGTTAATTAATGATTGGTCCCCGGAGAGATAGCCCCCCGCTGATGTCATAGCCGTCACCACCGCAGTTGGCTGGAGTCACGGAAACGCCCGTCTGTCACCAAGGGGAGAGAGAGGGGTGGAAAGAGGCAAGGAGAGAGAAAGGGAGAGAGAGGGAGAAAGAGAGAGAGGGAATTCCCCGAATGCTGCTTCCTCTCATGGGCTTTGATATAGTAGGAGAGCTGGCCAACGTGTGTGTGTGTGTGTGTGTGTGTGTGTGTGTGTGTGTGTGTGTGTGTGTGTGTGTGTGTGTGTGTGTGTGTGTGTGTGTGTGTGTGTGTGTGTTTTTGCACAGCATGTAGTTTCAATTACTCTACATTATGTCCGTGTGTGTGCGTGTCTCAGTTTGTCTTAATCTTCCAGTTCCACGATCAAAGAAGGTAGGGACGCTGTCACACACACACACACACACACACACACAACAGACAAACATTCCTCCAAACAGCCGTTACACGCCAGAGTCAAATTAGTCTGCGGGTCTTTTAAGTGGCGCAAAAGGTTCAAATTAGAGTGTGGACTTTGAAGGCGTACAGTGAGCAGGGACAGTCTGCAGCCTTCATATCGTCCCCTCAGAGAGGAACATGCTCACATCAAAGGTTAACTGGGGCATGTGTACTGTAACTTGTCACCAGTAAAGCCCCGCTTTCCAAACAGGAATGGTATGTATGTGGGCAGGGGAGAAGCGAACGCACACGGTGTGATTACACAGCGACCTGTGAGTCCCTCGCCCTCCTCTCTCTCTACTACTACGTATACTATGGCTGGTGGTAATTTGATGAAATAACAAAGATTACTCGAGGCCATACAACGTATAATGTAGAGGCAGTCCATCATGTGTATTGGTCTGTGAGATAATCCTGTAATCGAGCTTTAGTTCTGTTACCATGCAGAGCTGATTTCTGGCTAATGCTAGAGGCCTACTTGGAGCCTAATGAGGATTTTTATTTCAAAATATTTTAGAGAGTATGCGCACACGCACACGCACACACACACACACACACACACACACACACACAGTAGTAGATTTAAATAGATTGATGCACTTCATATAAGGCCACAGGCACTCCACTGCCACTAGAACAGCATTTGTTTTGTGCACACACAGAATGAATGTGTGTGGACTGCCCAAATATAGTTTTTTTTCTGAAATGAGGCCAATTTGTCATTTTCATCAGTGACAGGTAACTTGCTCAGGATTTCCCATCCATGTACTTTATTTGGGTGGGCCGCCTAGCCAGATTTGGAAGATACTATATGTCGAGGAAATTATATGTTCCACATTACACTAGCCTGAGCGCTGAACAGTCATTGATCTTCACTATACCCAGAGCTAAAGGCTACCTGCTCTGCAGTCGACTTGTTTTGTAGACAGACACTGCCTTACCTCAACTGTTCAGCATGATTTGTCAACAGTGTGCATGGTAGATCTGTCCGCAATTAGTCTTACAACTGGATATTTGGAGTTCAGAAGTTGGAACGATGTCACCTCTAAACTTAGGCTGCAGTTTGAATTGACATAGAACCCATAACCATGAGGGAGATTTGCATTGCATCTGGATACTGGCCTGGTGGATGTTTGCATGTCATTTAAAAATGACAAACTGTTAATTAAACATTACATAATGTATGTACATAAGTACATAATATGTGCTCCCAGTTGACGCTTGAAAGTGTGGACTGACAGACCAAGCGATTGATCGAGCAGCACAACAAAGTGGCTTATACAAAATATAAAAATGAAATGCATGAAAGTAGTAGTTCTTGATTACACCCACACACACACACACACACACACACACACACACACACACACACACACACACACACACACACACACACACACACACACACACACACACACACACACACACACACACACACACACGCCACAAGTAATTCCTTAACCTGTGGGAAACCCAGCATCTCCTTTCCAGCATCTGGAAAGGAGATGGAAATTAAATAAAAGAGGATTTAGACCTCATTTGCATCTGTCTTTCTGTCCATAATGAAAGAATTGAGTGAGTTGATGAACAGTTGAAAAGGGAACACAACTCCTCTTATTTTACCCTGAATAGAGCGCACCTCAAATTAAAGGGCCTCTATAGGATGTTAGCTCAGATAAATCCTATAATATTGATAAATGTACAGGCATTGAGTTGGACGTTATAAATGGGATACAGGTGGACTTAAAGGAGACTTACTAAGTGTGGTCAGTCCAGACGGTTCTCATTCTGATATGGGCGAACAGTCAAAGAATTGATCAAAACCACGCGTGCTGGTTTAGTTTCTACATGCGGAGAATCACGGAGTCATTGGAACAATGAGCAGTAGCAGAGAACTGGACCTCAGATTGAATATGATGTGCTCGTCTGGGGATTGTGTGCAGTTAAATATAGTTTTGTGTGGAACGCGATCCCTACTAGCGTGGGGTCAATGTTTGTAAAATTGATAGGGAACATTGACTTCATCGTGAGGAAGACATGACTTCAGGCAAAAAGAAAATAGCCTGCTGAGCTCTATTGTTTCTTTTTCTGTGTGTGTATTAGGGGTGTAACAGCACACAAACATTTTGGTTCGGTTTTCGGTTTTGAAGCCACGGATCGGTTCATTTTCGGGACAGTAAGGGGAAAAATGCATAACATAAAATGTCTTGTTAAGCAAATATTAAGCATGCCAGCCCCCAGTTACAATACATTGGAACTCCAAACTCTGGGTATCGTTACTGATCACAAACGGCAATCAAAAGACAGCTCTCTCCCTCTTTCACTCTTTCTCGCTCTCGCTCTCACCGTCTCTCACTCTTTCTCTGTCTCTGCACCCATATCCAGCAGGCTGTTTGAAGTGGTGCGGTAGCCAGATAATAGCGGTTTGTAGTTGATAACAGGGCTCTGTTGTGAGTACTGCTCTGTGATAGCAGCCACATGCTAGCCTGTAGCGACACAGAATCAGCACCAAGCCATGTCATAGGAAAACTACTGTTTCCACTGTGGGTCTACATGTGGAACGTGCTTTAAGGCAGCGGAGGAGGGCTTTAGCAGGTGTCAATCACATGTTCATCTAACACTGGACTGGTTGTCTACAGTGAAGGAGTTTCAACATTTCCTTTGTATTCATGTGTTTTAGCTTAGTCTCTGTCATACACCTGATCTCCATTACTGATCTCTATCTGGTAATGTGTTTTACACCTCGGTGACACCTTGTTTTGTGTGTGTGTGTGTGTGTGTGTGTGTGTGTGTGTGTGTGTGTGTGTGTGTGTGTGTGTGTGTGCGTGTGAGTGTGAGTGTGCGTGTGTGGGATGGGTGATATGGACTAAATTAAATATCACAGTACTTATCTTTGCCAAACACCCCAATATCAATATTGTGGAGATGACTATCGATGCTTCTACAAAATATTTAGACTGCACAATGAGATGTTCAACAAATGCCTGTATAATAACTATAACTAAAAGGGTAAAGGCAGATGCTAGAACAATCGGGTAAATACAGGAAATAACATCACTTATGTCATTTCACAACATTAAGATATCATCGCAGTCGGGCGGAAACCTCTTATATATATATATGTTTCAACTTTTCATGTTTTCTTTTTTGTAATGCCCTATTTCATCATACAAAAGTGTCGCACTAAAGTAGTGGAAATAGCCGGTCCACAAGCTTGTAGACCGGCTATTTTCACTACTTAAGTGCGACTCTGTCACACCGATATATAAAAAAATATAAAAAAGCTTTGGACATACACGGTTTCCACCTGACAGATATCCAAAATTCCAGTCGATATCTAGTGTCATTTCATGACATCGATATCATTCACTGTAGATATTATTGACCAACCCTCTGTGTGTGTGTGTGTGTGTGTGTGTGTGCGTGCTTGTGTGCTTGTGCGTGTGTGTGATCGTGCACTCCGTCTACACCTTTTCTGATGCTTCTGTGCCTCATCACCAGCTATATGAAGTGACAGGCCACATCCTGGGGCGGCTGGCGAGGCCTGGCGCTGTGGAAAAGAGCAGCACGCACACACGCACACACACACACACACACACACACACACACACACACACACACACACACACAGATGCATACATACAACCTCATGAACACATGCCATCATTCTCAAACACACACACACACACACACACACACACACACACACACACACACACACGCCTCAGGCCATTCCTCAGTCTTAATTCCTTAACGCATTTGCTCCAGTTCCTGCTGAGGCGCTAAGGGGGGAGACAGGGAGGTGGGGGTGGGGGTGGAGGCATTGCTGGACGAAGGGGAGAACCAGCTCTTCACACACTACTACCCCCAACACACACAGTCCTTTATCACCTCTGCCATACTGCACCGAGCGAAAAGCCCAGTTCAGGGTCAGAGCCGCCTGGTAGCGTCGTGCACGGACAAGTTGGCACATTAACACTGGCAAGGCTGAGGTGGTGGGGAGGGTGGCTAAAGCAGGCTACTGGCCCCAGACCAGTGCTGGGTGGAGGCTGCTATCAGCCACGGATGTTTGAAGTGTCAGAGCTGAGAGACTAATTGAGAAGGTCCTGCCATGGTCAAAGGCATTCCTCTTTTCTAATTTGTTTTCCTCTAACGTAGACTCCCACCCCTCCTTTCTCTTTTTTCTTTTATTCCTTCATTGGCAGCAGTGCTTGACAGCCAAGACCTGGACTAGCATGAATTTTCAATGGTGCATCCCACGCCGGTGCAGTGCGTTCTCAGTGGAGTGCGTGCTCCATATTGTTTTGTTTGAACGAGGCATGCTTCAGGTGAAACAAATTGCAGCAAAAACAAGCGTGAGATTGAAAGTGGAGGATTGTAATTTACAAAAACAGTCCAGAAGCAGCTCATAATTGTGAAAACACGTGTGGCATGCGTGGGATTTTCTCAGCGCCGATTATCCGACTTTATTTCACTGCACCGTAGAACCTGTTCGTGTTTACTCTGTCACACCGATAGACTGCTTATTATCACACCTGATAACATTTCACACTCGCGTTTGTGTTTGTAACCTCACAGGGGCTGAGAAATTTGTCTTCAAATATCACAGTGAATTTCCCTAAATCTGCCACGTCTCTGTCTGCTCTCGGCATGGCCCTGGGGGACCCCGGAGAGGAAGAGGGAGCGAGGGCCAGAGATGAAAGTGTCTGGGGATCTCAACAAAATCAAAAACAAATCTCAGGGAGCGTTGGGGTTAAGCCCTCGGGCCGCCGGGAGCTTTGAAGTACCCGGCCATACAGTTAATTGTCCAAGCTGGGATTAGAAGAAGGTGGTAACAATTTAACCCGGGCAACGAGAGGGCTGCGGCCTGCCGCTCGGCACTATCAGGTATTTGCAGATGTTGTGTGTGCCTTGGGAAAAGCGACAGCGAGCTCACAGAGACGAGAGGAAGGCTTAACCGGCCCATAATGCTTTGTTTGCTCAAGTCCCATCACGCTGTAATTGGCTGGGAGGGGGAACAGAAGCCAGCCTATTGGACAGCTGGAGTGGTTACTGTTGCTATTTTTGAGCGTATGCTGGGCCCGGGCAGATGCCGGCAATTAGGCCCCTCTCAGCGCTTCACTCCTGGAGTGACAAGACCACTCTATTTCCCTCACCATGGAGACGGAACTCACTCTCCTCTCCATTGTGAGGTAGTGGGGGGGGGGGGGTGACAGGTGCATTCCAGCCTGTCATAGAGATAGTGTTCTCATGGAAACCCCATCTTTGTAATGGTGCACGATGATGCTCTCTGTGCCTCGACACAATCACATTGTCTTAAGGAGTGGTGTGGCATGCTTAGCTCACTGACTATGGCTCAGGGTAAACTAACGGAATTACTCCTGACCATTTTCTAAAGTATATCTCACTTAGATTTTCAAGGAAACCACTGGATTCCATTCATTTCAGGATTGTATAAAAATCCAACTTACTTAAGAGACTTAAAACTTGCTTGAGATAGGCCATCCAACAATCCATCTCATTGCGTAGTTATTTCTTTGTCAATGTTATCATTGGGTTTTAATGCATTTTAAAGCACAGAGTGATTTCAAAAGCCAAACACAGAGTTATATGTATTAGGAATGTTTCTATCACATGGGTCTTAAATATTGTTATCACGAGTCGTAAGGAATGTTTTTGTTACATTGGGGCACATCACATTTCCTTTCAGACCGTTGTCTTCTGTTCTAAAGACAGCAACAGCAGCTTTTCAACTTGCTAACACACACATTACTGTCAGCTTGTATTGCGTTTCCCTTGTTGTCTGCGTGTTGTGTATTCTGTGCTGACCGTGCGCCCGGCAAATCTCTTTATTCTGCTGCAGTGTGTTTGTCAGTTGCGTGGCGTTTGGGTGCTGACCTTGGCTGTCACCTCTGCTTAAACATTGCCTCTCCTCAGGTAAAACAGGCCATCTTGGACCCTTGAAGCTGAGTTGTCAGTGTGGCGCCTCCGCTCAGTATTTCCCCGCCTTTGGTAGCTCCAGTCTACCTGTCTGGATGAATAGACATTTGCCAACGTTGTACCTCCTCAGCATTGAACACTTGACACACCAGCCTGATGTTCCTTTGCATGAATCTCGTCTTCTTGTTTGTTGTTGTCATGTGTTAAAACATCACTGTCACTGTTTAAAAAACATTCCCCTCAAATTAGTTTTGTGTTGCCCTGACATGCTCAGACAGTCCTCTTTCATACACCAGGAACCAGACTATGATATAACCCTTTTCACAGCTTTTGACTGATAGAGTAAATGCAGCAGAAGGTTACTGTAAAGGATGTGTCCATACTGGCACAGAGTAATGCCTAAATGAAATACACCCTCAATTAAAGTCTTTACCTTCAGCTGCATTTACCCATCCAAATCTATGCTATGAAAAGAGTCTATAGTATATATTATTAGAGTAAATAGAATACAGAGTAGAACGTTGCTGTCTGGCCAGAAAGGTGTCCTTGTCCTGATGTCAGTACTGTACAGTAAAACCATATGGCACATAACATACACACGTTGTGTTGCCCAGGACAAAGCCTCAAACACTTAACCAGCTACTGCGATGACGCCATACAACCTGGGTCCCAAATTCCCCCCAAAACACGGTTTCCATGTTTTCACAAACACAGTGTCCTCTAACCTTCGCTGACAGCTCCTGGTTCGACATGGCTGGTCCAGGGTCAGTGATGGAGCTGTTGTTTGTTGTGTATGTCCATTACGGTTACAGTTACGGTTTGGTTCTGCGTGGCTAGGCTCCATTCAGCCCTTGTACAGACCGAGGGGACGTTACTGGAAGACAATGAGAATAGCC
>NC_139945.1:49043227-49050727 GCF_963454915.1 Gymnoscopelus microlampas | reverse complement strand
TACAAGGGTCCATCCAACACGTGACTAACAAATTATCTTAGTTTCCCATACACAGCACTTGTCATGTGTTTGACAAATTGCTGCCTTGTACTTTTTGAAGCTCAGCTCATTGTGCCTTCGCTTCACTAATGTTAGTCCAATCCAGCACAGATTACCAGGCCAGATGCTACGGTGGTAGTAATATTGTGACGCTGAAAAAAGGGATGATAATGGAAGAGCAAGAAGGGAAAAAAGGAGAAAACTGGCATGGCCGGCGATAAAGACTTAACCCCCTGCTACTCTATGTTGTGGATTAAACGTAGCCTGTTTATTGCGAGCCGGGATTGGGGCTAGAGGGATTAAGTGGTCCCTCACCTCTACCAGAACAACCCTGGGATTGTCCTGAGTGAGGGAGGGAGAGAGGGAGGGAAAGAGAGACAACACATTAGGAACTGGCGCTTACATAGTCTGAGGATCACCAACATGTCTACTTGGCCGTCCAATTCATTATCACTTCAAAAAAATAATACAATCCTGAATTACTCGGCCTCTGTCACATTATGTGCCCCCTAACTGGCCTGGAGACAGATTGTCCGCTGCAGGTGTCCCCCGTTCCCCACTGTATGCCACCCCCCCATCCCTGCTTAACAAGCTCTCAGATGGCCAATGAAAGACTGTTATTTCACTACCTACTGTAGAAGGAGGAGGGGAGGAATCATGCAACGTTCTCTCGTTTGTTATCGTGTTTTGTTGTCTTTTATGAACCTAGTGATCAACAAGGTCCAGTCAGATCCCCTTCATTTTAAATATATCCATTTAGTTATTTTGTTATAATTTATTTATTTCATTACGCATCATGTGTTCCCCTCTCCATCAAATACATTTTTCGATCACCTACATTTTCAATAGTATTCAGTCACCGGTTTTCAGGTTGCATGAGGGATGGTGGAAACGCAAGAGCAGCATTTGTTTCTTCAATATTTTCTTTTCCTTGACAACACAGCTTTGCTCTACAAAAATATTTTTGCTCCGCCATATCAGGCAGAGACAGTTTTTCCATTCCTTCAGCCATTTCAGTTGCGCAATATTCAAAGTTGCACATAGGCCTACTGTACAGCACGTTGCCATTCACAACTTTGTAATCAACAGTATGACTTTAACATGCACTGATCAGACACACATTTATTTCCATTCCATTTTGTTCTCTTAACTTTTATCTTAACTTTCTCTAACCTCTGTTCTCTCTGCAAAAACACACAATGATCCAGGAGATCTGAATAATAGAGCTAGCCTATTACATGGCAGTCTTTACTTGAAAAAGTTAAAGAAACACTATTATGTTTCACTTTACTAACACTCTCTCTCACACACACACACACACACACACACACACACACACACACACACACACACACACACACACACACACACACACACACACCATGGTTGATATTTTGAACCATGGTGCAAAACAGATACACGTATTTCCAACACACACACACACACGCGCGCACACACGCACACGCACACACGCACACACGCACACACACACACACACACACACACACACACACACACACACACACACACACACACACACACACACACACACACAGAGAACCTGTACACCAACTGTAGGGGAAGTGACATTCTTCTTCACTGAAGTGACTACATTAAAGCGTATGACACCGCAGCTTTAAAGGAGGTGTGTGTGTGTGTGTGTGTGTGTGTGTGTGTGTGTGTGTGTGTGTGTGTGTGTGTGTGTGTGTGTGTGTGTGTGTGTGTGTGTGTGTGTGTGTGTGTGTTGGAAATAAGTGCTTTGGGCTTCTCGGTGCATAAACAAAGAATTGTATGCATGTGCATTTGTGTATAATGTGGCTGTTAACAGTACCTCTTGGAGGCCTTGTCAAACATGCCATATGAGTATACACACACACACACACACACACACACACACACACACACACACACACACACACACACACACACACACACACACACACACACACACACACACACACACACACACACAACAAACATCAGACTCAGTGTTTCTCACGCAGCAGGGTGCAGGCCTTGTTGCCAGTTGTGGTGGCTGATCAGCCCCCTTGTGTGTGTGTGTGTATGTGTGTGTGTCTGCATGCGTACATGAGTGTGTGTGCAGACGTGCTCTCAGCTGAGGGAGCTGGTTCACGGGTCGGTCAGACCGCCTTATTTCCTTTTAATTGAGTTAAGATGGGCAAACAAGACTTCAGCTAGCACACGGCACTCATTACTCTCACACACACACACACACACACGCACGCGCATGAGCACACACACACACACACACACACACACACACACACACACACATGCATGAGCACACACACACACACACACACACACACACACACACACACACACACACGCACACACACACAACTTACTGTACAGATGCACATTAATGACATACATGTACTGACACATACTGTACACACATGCTAGATACATGTATCTCACACGCACGCACACACACACACACACACACACACACACACACACACACACACACACACACACACACACACACACACACACACACACACACACACACACACACACACACACAATTGACCCTGTTAGCTGCTTTACATTTCCCCAGCCCTGCACAGATGCCAGGTCTGGGAGATGTTTAGGGCACCACAAATAGCACTCTGCCATGCCTCTTACTAGGGCTGGGCAATTAACCCAAAATCAAAACCGATATTTAGAACCACTAATCGACCTAATCTTGCTCATGTAGTTTAATCGATTAATCTAGAAGCTGTGTTTGTTTTTATATCTTACATATTAACGAATCGACACAGGAACATTTGAATATATATTTTTTCTATAATCGACTAAATAGATTAAATCGACTAAATAGATAATTCACTGCTAGACTTATTTCTGGCTGCGTTTACCCACTGCCAGAGATTTTTCATTGTAAAAAAAAAAGTACACAGGAGCCAAAATACAGAATTTTTAAGTAATAAGTTAACCAGGAAGTGGATAGGAGTCTAGATCTTCGAAAAATGATATCTCCTGGGTCTGTGGGTCAAATAAAATAAAATAAACGTCAGTGGCAGTATTCGTAAACGGGAATAATTACGTTTATTACGTCAGTGGCAGTGAATGAGTTAACCACCTAACCCTGTATTTCATTACACTGTACTTTGTGCAAAGGTGGCGTACATTTTAAATAATCGTGATATTGATTTAAAGTCATATCGCTTAGCCCTACCTCTTACCTAGTCTGAAAACCTCCTGAAATCACCCGTGACAGAACCGATGCAGAACTTCTTATGTCCTGCTATTGGTCAGTCACTTCGTCTACGAGAACGGGGACTTGCCCAAGTCCTGTTAGAGCCTTCTGACTGGATGAATGGCCCTGTCACTTATTCACCAAGCCACTCCCACCATGGTCACATCAGTGGAATGGATATGCATGCTGAAGGAAAACATAATGCAGCCAAACGCCGCAGAGAGATTAAAAACACATTTATTTTCTTTTTTTCCCCTTTTTCTGTCTCCTGCAGGTATATCCTAAAAAGGAAGCTCTCGCTCTCCGCATTCTGCTTTCAATTTATTTATTTGCTTTTTTGTTCCTCTCAAAGCATGCCTATTCATTCCATTTAATCCATCTGGTCATCCATCCATCTCACTTTACCTCCCTCCGTCACTCACACCTCTGTCATTGGTTTGTCATCGGTGTGTGTGTGTGTGTGTGTGTGTGTGTGTGTGTGTGTGTGTGTGTGTGTGTGTGTGTGTGTGTGTGTGTGTGTGTGTGTGTGTGTGTGTGTGCGAGTGAGAGAGAGAGAGAGAGAGAGAGAGAGAAAGAGAAGAGGACAGGCGAGGAGAGGAGGAGAGGAAGATGACCAGCAGGGTGTGCGCACAGTTGAGAGAAGGAACTATTCACGGTGTCTGTCTTTCTCTTTGTCCGTCTGTCTGCATGTCTGTCTGTCTGTCTGTCTGTCTGTCTGTCTGTCTGCCTGTCTGCCTGTCTGCCTGTCCTAGGAGGGGCTCCACTGAGATAACACAGTCAACCTAAAATAATCCTTTTAACCACATTAACCCAGGTGTCCCCATTTTGGGCAAACGTTACCCCACAAATTTGAATTAAAAAAAAATTGAATAAATAGCAAGTCTACCAACTGAAAATACAATGTGCTGTGAATAATATCAGTGAAGTAAACAATCTATCCCCCCCCCCCCTGAATCCCACACACAGTAAACACACACTGTCATTTCAACTCAAAATGGAACCAAATGGGCAAATAGCACGCGAATACAACAAAAAGCACATCCATGCCTTTCAGAGCTGCACTTGTGACTCTGCGGCCCCAAACAGCCGTTTGATTTACAGAGAGGGCATCAGAAAGGCGGAGCCTCGGCCATATGATTGAATAAAGAGCACGTCGGCTGGCTGGGTCAACTCCTCTTTATGCTCGGCCCCAGCCTGGAGCCACAATGTCCGCCGCATCCCGGCCCCAGCCTGCAGCTGGGAGATTGAGAAAGGAGGCGAGTGCACTGTGGCCCAGCTGTCCCTCATATTGTGGCAGGATTGTTCTATGGTGCAATGCACACAAACACACACACACACACACACACACACACACAGCGGCAGCAGCATTTGCCCTTCAGGCAGGGAACAAAGCACATATTGTCCATCCAGCTTGGGGTGAGACACAGAGGAGGTCACATTGTGAGAGAGGAGGTACAGTTGTGCATGCAGAGGAAAGAGCAATATGCGCTGTGTGTGTGTGTGTGTGTGTGTGTGTGTGTGTGTGTGTGTGTGTGTGTGTGTGTGTGTGTGTGTGTGTGTGTGTGTGTGTGTGTGTGTGTGTGTGTGTGTGTGTGTGTGTGTGTGTGTGTGTGTGTGTGTGTGTGTACTTCTCTCCCAGTGTGTGTTTCTCAAGCAGCCATCAGTGTTGGTGTGTCAGTACTGCAGATAGAATTGGGTGGTTCTAAAAAAATCAATGACCCCCTTAACTCTGACAGTATATACATGGAAATCAAATGTCAGAGTTACAGACTTGTAAGGATCCATCCCTGGACCCCACTTTGAGAACCACTGGGGGAGACACATGTCTCAATGCTGCATGTGTCACTGATCAGTTTGATGTGTTATCGCTGGTGTTAATGTGATTGTTCTATATACTACGCTGTTTAAAGTGCTCTGCTCATGCATTAATATTATGTATGTACATATGACGTATGCACGCACTAATGTTGTCAAAGTTACAACTTCATTAAAGTATTGAAGATCTGACTGAAAATGGGACATGTTTTTTTTATGTACACAAGGATGCACAACTATCGGCACGCGCGCGCACGCGCGCACCCGCGCACCCGCACGCGCGCACCCGCACACACACACACACACACACACACACACACACACACACACACAGAGTGATGTTTTCAAGACATTTACACACAGCCTTCTCTGAGCTCATTTAAGCATAAAGCCAAACTGCTCTTTTGTGCACGTGTGTGTGTGTGTGTCTGTGTGTTTGTACACACACGCATGTATGCATGTGTGATGTTCATGGGGAAGGGACAACTACCTCACATCGTGTAGGCCTGTGGCGCTATGTGTGCGACAGCGTGCATATAATCAGACACAGCGAGAGTTGTGTGTTTTTGTGTGTGTGCGCGTGTGCATTTTTGTATTATTTATACCCATGGAGGAAGGAGAGGTCGGGTAGGGGGGCTCTCTTTGTTTAGACTCTATAATTATCCTTGGAGTCACCGGTCTCGAGGTCAGCACACACACACACACACACACACACACACACACACACACACACACACACACACACACAGTGTTGCAATGCTGAATTGGAACGTGGTTGCACTCTATTTTAATGACGTGACGTGCACGTCGCTTAACACCTACACTACAGGTCACACAATGGACAATTGATATGCATCTAGGCTCATTCCTATGTTAATCCACCTGGTGTGAGTCGGGAGCCTTTGTAAACTTTGTTGAGGTGTGAATTTAAAGTCTATGCGTGTGCCTGCGCGTGCCTCTGGTCAAATAGGTTCCTCCACGGCGTGCAAGGCCGTCCCATGAGCAATGCAACGCTGCACACGCACCACACACACACAATAGTTGACTATTTGAACACCTGAAATGTTCATATCTATCAAATCGGATGAGGAAATCACCAGAACTGGAATTGCTGGTTTTACATGAACCCTATAGCGTTTCATTTCTGGGCCGAACATTCGCTGAAAATAGCAGATCTACAAGCTCACGGCACTCTGCTGTTATATCTGCTGTTTTTCAGAAAAGATATTTAGTGCAGAGTGAAAAAAAACAAAGTATGGTTTAAGTTGTTAATTTGAGTCTATCATCATCTGTCTCTGGGTGATGAACTTTTCCTCCTGGCCATACAAAAAAACGTGTGCGTGTGACTGCCCTGACTGTCTCCTCAGTTACTGTAATGTACGCGTGTGTGTGTGTGTGTGTGTGTGTGTGTGTGTGTGTGTGTGTGTGTGTGTGTGTGCGCGTGCGTGCGTGCGCGGTTTGATCGTCAAACTGATTTCCGGTCACTGAAATAAGGCTCTACCCACACCTGCATACACACAGAAATCAAGTGTGTGTTTGCGCGTGCACACTTTACTTGATGTGGTTCCAGTCCTTTAGATCTATTATAGAACACATTGCAGTAGAACACACACAGCCTCGTGTCCCCAGTATTCTGCAGCCATTCTGCTTGGACAGCTTCTGTGTCGTTCAGGTTTCGCTGTGTTCTCGTTTGTTGGCGTCGTCCTCCCTCCCAATTTGAATCATTATGTTTCACTTTGTAATCAGCTCCAACAATTATAACCTCGCTCTGCGCCTGTGATTGCTGTCCATGTGTATTTTGGACCGTTCTGGGAAGCCAAAAAAAAGATACCGGTCCCAGCAGAACCCGGGGCGATGGAGACCTACAGTAACCCTCTTGTGTGTGTGTGTGTGTGTGTGTGTGTGCCTGTGTGTGGGTAGCCATTCGTTTGATGTGTTCTTTCTAAATTACAGTGCTGCCATAATGAAGTATGACCGTGCAATTCCAAGGCAGACCAGTAAAAAGGGCGAGTGAGCTTGAGTATGTGTGTGTGTGTGCGCGTGTGTGTGTGTGTGCGCACTGGACACTCGAGGTGAAACACCAGGCAGAGGCTGCCGAAGCAAAAGTGTTGACAGAGCCAAAGTGTGTGTGTGTGTGTGTGTGTGTGTGTGTGTGTGTGTGTGTGTGTGTGTGTGTGTGTGTGCGTGGCAAACTAGAAAGATTTATTTTTCTTTTTTTCCTTCTCTACACAAAGAGGGGACTGGGCGAGGGGACTGGGTGTGTATGTGTGTGTGTGTGTGTGTGTGTGTGTGTGTGTGTGTGTGTGTGTGTGTGTGACTGTGCATGCGTGCGGCTGCAGGTGTGCATAACAATATAAATGATCTTCACTATAAGACACTCAACTTTGCGAGAGCTGCTTCCTGTAATGTTCTGAGTGTGC
>NC_139945.1:49020727-49033227 GCF_963454915.1 Gymnoscopelus microlampas | reverse complement strand
GCTGTAAGAAGGCCCTTGAACTTTATTCTCTCCCACGTTGAGACTGGGTCGACACACAGAGAGACGGGCTGACGTGGACACAATCATGACACATGGTTGTAAACAGTGACCGACACAAAGTGTTGTCCTGGCGTTTGTACAAACACACCACGGGAGTGTCACACACACTCCCTGCACGCAAAATATATATACTGTTTATGGACGGACGTTGCACAATGAACACACAAACATATTTGGCAGAAGATGTGTGCAGTCATGCCGATAGATGGAAACACGGACACACACAGAGGAGGTCATCAGAATCACACAATAACAAAATCCAAGTGAACACGTCACCAGAAGTTTTTTTTATGACAAGACACTAATAAAATTAACAAGGATAATAACATGAATTTATATTATTCACTGTTCATACCATGGTCTGGATATATACTAATTTCTGATTGGCTGAGAGGTAGTTTGGTTAAAGAAAATATAAGTTATACCGTTACTGATATCTGTGGGGAAATTCAGGTGTCGTAGCAGATAGCATAGCTGATCTGACTGATGTACCCATATACAGTATACAGTAGGTGATATATGGAGATCAGTTTGTCCAGAATTGCAGTTCCAATATACTGATGACATCAGGGTTCTCCATACAGTATATGGTCATAAATAAAAAGGGACACGGTCAGACAGATACATATGTGCATGTGATTATTTTTATCGTGTCCAGTGTGAATGCACATTAAACTATAAAAGTGCACTCCTCAGAGTTCAGATCTCCACCCGGCCGGGTTGCCTACCCAGGGCTGTGTCAGTCATGGGGTTGCGGCTGTTAGGACACGAGGAAGCTGCAGGGGCAATAGAGTTTTTAATATACAGTATGGTGTTTTTTGTAAGAAATAGGCCCTGCCCACAATTTTATTAAAGGTTTCATGACGTTCAGTTTAACCACACATTAAAAGTCTTTGTCATGGTCCTTCAAACGTGTATAAAAAGTTTTAACAAAAAAATCCACTCCATTGATCCATGGCAGGTGTTTTTCTCTCACATTTCTAAAGCCTTTTCAACTGTAATGAAAAAATAAATCTTTGCCTGCGGGTGTCGCTGTTGAGGGATTTTGCCTGTCAATCATCGCCTCTGCTCCGCCCCCCCCCCCCCCCCCCCCCCCCCAAAGGAAAGGATAGGGGAGGGGAGGGGCGAGGAGGAGAGTGGGCGGGATTAATGGGCTGTGACCTCACTGCCGAAGGGCCAAGCTCAGATTACTTTTCAGCCTAATTATTCAGAAAACCCCAGACCACAGAAATTCCACTGAATGTTCAAAGTTCAGATTTTTTGGGTGTAATTGAGGTCATAAAAAATAAAAAAAAGTTAAAATGAATGTCATAGAACCTTTAATCTAATTACATTCAAATGGTATGGAGTATCAAAGTCCTGTTCGACGATCATTGTCACATGACGCACAAGAGCATTTGTGGTGTGAGCTTGTACTGTGTGAGTAGAATGAAGGTATCAACACATCTCTCACCTATTGTATCACACACATGCACACTCACACTGCTCCCCTTCATGTGTATTTTAAAGATTTCCTCTAGAGGTGTGTGTGTGTGTGTGTGTGTGTGTGTGTGTGTGTGTGTGTGTGTGTGTGTGTGTGTGTGTGTGTGTGTGTGTGTGTGTGTGTGTGTGTGTGTGTGTGTGTGTGTGTGTGTGTGTGTGTGTGTGTGTGTGTGTGTGAGCGTGTGTGTGAGCGTGTAAGCGAGCGTGCGCGCGCACGCGCGTGTGTCTTAAACCCTGCTTTGACAGCCATGTCCAAAGTGGCTCCTGCTAACCCTACACACACACACACACACACTTTCTCTCTCTTTCTCCCCTCTCCCCGAGTGGTGCTCGGTGGTGTTGGGGGCTTTTGAAATTATATTTTTTTGGCCTCAAAAACCTCCAAATATTATTTGCACGTTTGTGGGGTTTCCTAAGGTTTCAGTAAAACAAAGTAAGAAAGTGTAAGTAAATCTCAGCTTGCATTAAAAAGAAAAAGGGAAGGTAGTCCCTTTGATTCACTGGAGTACAAAGATAAGATAAGAGAAACAAATAATAGAAGTCGGGAACTTGCTTGGAACCAGAAGGTTCCCAGTTCAATCCCCAACCTGGATCACGATGAAGTGAGATTTAGACCAGGACACCTTCCCATTCATACCATATAAGTCGATAGAATCTACACGATACACGGGAATACCATAATAACACATTATGGTCAAATGGTGCTGCTGTGGAACCAGCAACAGTGATTCCAGTACAGAGGGTGCATTTTTTACCCCTTTCCCCAAGCTCAAAACTGCACCGACAAATGCAGGTTGTGGCTGTGTTGTCAAGCACACTCACAGCTTAACGTCAGGAAAATGACACAGCTCACCCGCCCAGGTGATGACAATAATACTAATGATTTTGACATGAATCGTAATAAAGGTACAAATCATAAGCAAACGTGTTAACCACGTTGATGTCATAGTTATGTTGGCCTGGTGCTTAATGAAGCACACTTTATTAGATATATGAGCATGTTTAGAAACACATGTACAATTCAAGTGCGTTTCTCTTATTTGTTACTTTATCTTATCTTTGTACTCCAGTGAATCAAAGCGACTACTTCCCTTTTTCTTTTAATGCAAGCTGAAATGTACTTACACCGTACACGTGTGTTAAGGTGATAGGCAGGATGTGCCAGTATACTGTATGTGTTTTCAGACTGCTTATACCACAATTTTCCTTCTTCTTCAAACTGTTAGGGGATTTCTTTACTATGTGGTTATACGTTAGATTCATATTATATATATTGTGTGTAAACACTCAGTACAGTATATTGATATTATATTGATCAAACTACTGACTAGTAGATAAGCTCTCAGTTAGACTGTGTTAAAAATATCCATAGCCCAGTATGACTGGTATCTGGTTGGGTCAAACTGACCTGCTACTGGACACTTGTGTGTAATGGACACTAAAGGTCTCTGATTAAAATAACTAATGAATGCCTGAAGATTGGAAGGAGACGTTATGGAACAACAACATGGATGCTGACACTGGATGTTCATAGGTTGAAACATCTTGTGATAGGCATCTTGTTACGAATCGTCATGCATACAGTATGTCTGTATTAGTACCTCCAGATAATCGTGGGCAAACATCCTTGATTATGCTATGGATTATGCAGGGTTTTTATCTGATTTTATGCAGTGAAATTGCTGGAATTTACTAGAATTGCGGGAACGTACGAAAGTTGCAAAATGTTGCAAAAAATGTGGGAACTGGGGGGGAAAATGGTTTTGATGAAAAAAACCTTTTATAATTTGGCTACTATCTAATTAAAAAGAACAGTTTCTAATGACTTCCAATAAGCAAGCATAGTAGAGAAACAGAAAGTGCTCGGAATGTTTTAGTTCTTATCTTTTTGATGATGATCATTGTGTGCCACAGCTCCGGTACCTCGCCAGATGTAATGTGTAGAGTTACAAAGTCCTGCACAGCAATTGGAACAAATTGAAATATGCTTGGTTGATAAAGTCCAACACTTCCTCATCTATGGGCCCGTGCTTTAGTGCTTTTTTGCATCGCATCACAGATTAGTTTAAATTAGCTTAGAATAAAACATCAGCTAACCTGATGACCTGTCTGTCATCATTGATTCCATTATTACTGACTCAAAAGACCTGCCTTTTTCCTTTTTTTCTGTGCTTGTACTTCATGATGATCTTGCAAAGCAGCTTAACTAATGAATGTTGTTTTTATATCTCTCCGTCTGTCTGTCTGTCTCCTGTCCATGCTGTGACGTCCTCTTGCATGCTGTGACGTGGTGACACAGGTGAGTTCCACAGTTACTGTACTTGTCCCTCTCTGTGTGTGTCTCTCTGTCAACGTTTCTGTCTGGGTCTGCCTCTCTGCCTCTGTCTCATACGCTTTACTCTCTCATTTATTTTTCCTTTTTTCTTTTTGTCTCTCTCTTTTGATCTCGCTCTCACACATATACACACACACACATTGCTTACACCTTATATAGACACACACACAAACGTTGTGTGTGTGTGTATGTATATATACATATATATATATATATATAAAATGACTTCTTCTGTCTGTCAGCTTATTTTTTCCGGTCACATCCATCCATATTGGTCTTGTAGTCCGGTCCTTAACAAGCCTGTCACCCAGGGACCTTCCATTCCTGCCTGACACCCTGTCATTATTTTTAATCAAATGCAATTACCACCATTATGGGGACAATTGAGTTTTGTTGACTGCCCTTTGCTGTTACCCCTAGCTTCTGCCTCCCCCCCCCCCCCCCCAACACACACACACACACACACACACACACACACACACACACACACACACACACTCCACACAACAAATGCCCCAGACAACAACTTAAAGTTTAAAAGTCAGGCCGTCGTGTGGGTTGAGGAGGGGGCGACCAGAGAGAAAACACACATTGTGCTGTCAGGGGTTCACCCCCACTGACTGTAAAGTGCTCTGTGTCGAGGGGAGGACATTGTGGAATTTGATTAAAGCGTTAAGAAGAGAGAGAGCCTTGTGTTTGTGTGGTGTGTCGGGACCCAGTGTGAAGTGTGTTTTAGAATGTGTCTCTGTTTGGTTTTGTCCCGCTAGGGGGTGGAGGAGGACGAAGGACGGTGTAGGGGTACAGAGGGGGATGTTGCCGGGCTGGAGGGGGGTCGGAGGTTGGTGTAGGGGTACGGAGGGAGATGTTGGGGGTTTTGAGGGATAGAGGGTGGTGTTGGGGGACGGAGGGTGATGTTAGCAACCCAAATGAATGTAGCATAGTGTATGTAACGAAGAGGCTTAGGACAGGGGATAAAGACGTTAAGTGTTTGTTGTGAAGAAGTCTCCTCGTGGGCGCTAGGAAAGAATTCACAGATCTGTCATCTGTCACACATTAACCCTCAACCCCCTCCCCCCCAAGGCTGTGTGTGTGTGTGTGTGTGTGTGTGTGTGTGTGTGTGTGTGTGTGTGTGTGTGTGTGTGTGTGTGTGTGTGTGTGTGTGTGTGTGTGTGTGTGTGTGTGTGTGTGTGTGTGTGTGTGTGTGTGTGTGTGTGTGTGTCTCCTCCCAGCCATTCCATCCTCAGGATTCCTTCCTGTAACTTTGGGTGACCTCGGTACAGCTCAGACACACAATAACCCTGTGGATCTGTGACTCTCTTGGCCGTGGTCTCAGGAACTTATGAGTAGCCTGCAGGTACACTCCAACCGTGGGTGAAAGGGAAAGAGGTCACAATGGAAGGGGAGGGTATGTGTGTACAATCTGCGTGCGTGCGCGTGTGTTGGGGAGGCACCTTTAGCATATGCTATGCACACTAACAACAGGGCAATATAAACATGACACACGGACAAGATTGTAGGGAGTAGGGGTGGGGGGGCGTCATGCATGGGCTCTCACTGAACATGAAATGATTTGTGTGTGTGTGTGTGTGTGTGTGTGCGTGTGTGTGTGTGTGCGCGTGCGCGTGTGCGCGAGAAAGAGAGAAAAGGCATGGGGATCTTTGTGCAGGAGGGAGACGGACGCCTCTCCTTCACCAACCTATTGCTCTGCAAGAGGACCGTAACATTTCCTCAACATCTCTCATCCCCTTCTCTCTTTTCACACTCTCTATCCTCGTTCGCCGAAATGCTTGCAGTCCCCAGGGTCACCAGGCTCTATGTGTGCAGGGCGGAAGTGCCACACGCCTGTGGGCACATCCAGATTGCGAGGGACGAGAGAGAAATGGAATGGCAGAGATAGAGGGGGGAGTAAGAGAGAGAAAAAAGTGGTTTAGAGTGCATGGCAGTAGCAAGAGGAGAGAATGGTATCACAGCAACCGAAAATCTGCAACCTTCACGTGGGAGTACGGCCCGAGGCGAGCCACTCTATCCCAGGGCAATCTCCACTGCCACAGCTTTTAAACATTCTCTCCCTCTCTCTCTCTCTCTCTGTCTCTCTATCTCTCTATCTCTCTCTGTGTCTCTGTGTGTTTCTTGCCCCCCTCCACCTTCATTCACACTCTGTTTTAATGACCTGCACTGTGAAGTGCTGAGTGCGTTCGTGTCGAGAGCTGAAATAAAAACCTTTTACAGGCCCAGCCGGCGAAATGTTTTGTGGCCCCTTAAATGACAGGCTCCAGTCAACCTTTGTTGCCGTTGGCTCCTTTACATCGGGTTTGTTAATAAAAGACCAGAGGTAGCCGGGGACAGAAATAGCCTGCGCTCTCCCCAGACATCACCATCCCCGCTATTTACTTTTAGCGTGACATTAGCACCCAGCGTGCGCATGTTAAGAGCCCTCTCGGAAAGTACAGTGTGCGGTCGAAGCAAGGGATTTGTTCAAATTAGGCTCTTAAAGATCATGTAACATAAGTGGAAACAAATGTGGATGCCTTCTCTGCGTTGTTCTTCCCCCGATGCTCTGCTGAGGCCCTGGCCCTCCGTGCAGCTCTTGCCCCGACCCGAGACCTCCTCTAGTGGCTGAAAAATACCTGACCCCTACCCCACACGCTTTATCCACAGCCCTGGATACGCGTGGGATTCTATTGCTGCTTCAGGGGGCACCTGGCAACACCCATTTTATAGAAGAGGGGTCAGAAGTATATACAATTATATAAATGAAGCTTTAGGCCTCCATACATAAAGAGCTTTTGGGGGGGGGTGCACGTGGGAGAACCGAGCTATGCCGAATGCTCCACGTCCATTGAGTCGGCTGTTTTAGATGCTAATGAATGGCGGTCAGAGAAACAGTGTCCTGTGTCAAAGAGCCGAACTAACATGCCTTTCTCACGGACCCGGAGAAGTGGCCCTTTGTCGTGGCAGACGCCCGTGCTATCAGCTCCCAGAATCTTGCAAAATATGCCCCATTGTCCGAGAAGGCCAACTCCGTTTACTACTCTGAGACGCCGGCATTCCTGAAGTCAGCAACCCCCCCCCCCCCCCCCCCCCATTGCTCCACCCCTCCTCTCTCCCGCCACTCCTCATTCTCCCATCCATTTCAGATACTGCTGTGATACTGCTCTAATGCTGCACAGGAGGGCAGCCCCCTCCCTTCCTTCTCACCTGCAGAGTAAAAGATGGCGCTGAAGCTCCACCTTCCCCCTGGACGATACCATCCACCCCTCCTTAAAAGAAGAGTAGATGAAGCCAGGGGTCTGCGGTTACAGACTCATCCTTTAGACCAAGCATGCCTCAAACCCTTAGAGAGACCCTGAGAATCAGCCTCAGTTTTCCCATGTTCCACAGTGCAAATGGTGCCAGTGGAAATGGTGCTGAGAAGGGGGAAAAAATAGGTGGTTGAATCCATTTTATGCCCCCACCTCCGCCACCACCACCCCTTTCACGGTGTTGGTAGTGTTGGAATGTTTTTCATCAGAAGGGGCTATTTACTCCACTCCAGCCCCCTGCGTGTGTGTGTGTGAGAGAGAGAGCAAAGCGCTGCTCGGGGAAAGCATTTATTTATAGGTATCTGAAAGCTGCGGGATGCTGAAACTCTGGGATGTATTATGATGTGCCTTTGGAAAAACAACCAAAAAACATTACAGCCAGATACAGCTATTTTTACCACTTCGGTTAGCTCCCAATTGTACACCATAAAAGCAATGTTCTCCAGTGCCTGACCCCCCTTACGCCCCATGTCTCTGTTGCTCAACGCTCTGGGTTTTTACTGCACTCCCAAACCAAAATGCCAGGCTGTTTTTTTTTAGAAAGCATGCGTGTGTATTGGCTCGTAGATCGTTGTCCGACATGGGCGAAGCGCAATAGCTGCCGGATAATATGGCAAGTCTCTGGGATGAAACAAGTTCCTCATCAGAGACCCTGTTCAACTTATGATACTGGTTCTACCTAGACTACCTGGACTGTCAATTGCGCAGGAGCTGCTGCCCACGCTGTCCCAGTGTCTACAGTAACTGTAAAAGCCTCATTATCCTTTGCCGCACACCGAAAATAGCCTATCTATAAGCTCAGAACGTGTCGCAGCGTGCCGCGTTTTTTCAGCGTGTCGATCGGATATACTCAGTGCGCGATACCAGCGCGCAACCTGGAGATCACTAGCCCCGCCATGAACAACTCAAATGATGAAGTCAGCACCTCTCAACATCTCGCGCCTTAATGGAGTCTTCACTCCCTTTGTCCTCAACCATCCATTTCCATTAATTATTCAGTGGGAGAAAGGAAAACCGTTTGAGTGGGTAACACTGATCCAGTGTACTCAACCAATCTATGCAGTGTAAGTAATAAAATACCACGCACTCAGACGACACAATAAAAGAGATGGAGACAGAGGAGCCGCTTGTTAAAAATGTAAGCAGGCGGAAGCGGGGCTCCGAAGACAAGGAGGAGGAGGAGAGGAGAGCAAAGTAGAGGAGAGGAGAGGAGAGGAGGCGGCTCGGGGGAGTCAAAAGACACAGCGGCGACATCTTAGTGTCTGGGTTAATCAGCCAAACAGGCCAATAGCAGCTGGTGTTCCTGTCAGTAGAGGGCGGCTGTCTGAACAGAGGCTGAGTGGATGTGATGCACCCCGAGCCCGGCTGACTGATGCTAATTGGGATTAGCGCCCGTCGCGCTAAAGTGACACAAGACACTCCATAGCAAGCTTGAGTGAGCAGACTCCAAGTCCCCTGCCCTGTCAAACTCTGCCTTATGTTTTCTTCCTTCCCCCTGGGGGGGGCTCAGGGAAGATACAAGTCACAGAAAATAAAAGACAAACACAGAAAAGGATAGAGAGAAAAGAAATTGCCCGAGGAGATCTTAGCAGAGGGGGCAAAATAGCGATTCTCCTCTAACTATGAGAAGACGAGAAGAAAAGACTCGTACTCTATACCTCCTATTCTTTCGTCTATGGTCATTGTGTGGCGGTGTACCAGCGCCTAGGCTGGAAAAGGTCACAGTGCACTTTTGAACTTTCACTCTGAATGAAGCCTGCCTTCCTGGGAGGAGGGAGGGGAGGGCTTGGAAATCCTGAAAGAGCTCCAGCAAAGAAGACTGGACTCAAGATAGGCCTTGACTCTAGGCCTGCCCTGTCTCTAAACCAGAGCGGTAGAAATCTTCCGCTGATCGTTCAAAGTACTGTTCTCTGAATCTCTGACTTATTTGTGTACGGTATATTGAAAAAGAGAGATATAAGATGTTATATCTGGAGTGGTATGAGAGCGATGACTCAAAACAAAAACTCAATATAAAATTGCGCAGCTAGGCTCGCTCTCCACACTGGTCACATGCTCTGCTCTAGCCTGGTCTCTAGACCTGTCTGGACTCTAGACCTTCCTAGACCTAGATCAATTAGATCGTCATCGGCAAAGAACCTGAGTTTGATGGACTGACCCTTTGGCCTGTGTGAGCCGGGTGGGGGGGGTGACGCTGGGTTTTTTTTTTTTTGGGGAGGGGTGGTCTTTTCTGAGGTATTAGATCCATGAACTGAGAGTGCTGTATTGAATATTTTATCGACTGTCTGCTTGCCCCGTGCTGACCTGCCTGACATGCTAAGTTCTCGGCTCGCTGGAGACGGCACGTCGCATCGCATCAGCCCAGCCGCCCGTGAGCCTCCCCTCGCATTTCCTGTGAATAAACTCCTGCACAGTGGGGGGGCGGGGGGGCGGGGTGGGGGTCCAGGGCAGAGGGAGAGCAAGGGCCAAGCAGCGGGGAGAAAAGACAAGCATGCCCACACACACACCCACACTCACACAAATACACACATTCTCTGTCTGAAGTACACTTTGTGTGAGGAACAACACATGCACGCACACAAACACACACGCACACACGCACGCACGCACGCGCGCGCACACACACACACACACGCACACGCACACGCACACGCACACGCACACGCACACGCACACACACACACACACACACACAACCTTGGCTACAGTACACTCCCTCTGTCAGAGGCTGGTGAGTCTTGTGAAAGTGCTCAGTGAATTGAGACGACCTCAAACCTCTGTTTTAATTACAGCCTGGCTGTTGATACACAGTGCTTGTACCCTCTGAGGGTGTTTGGTGTGAGGAAACTCCACACAGTATCTCTGAAGAAAGATATGAACGTCGTCTTAATGGACGCTAACTGTGCGGTTCGTACAGTCAGGACATCTGGGCGTGCCAGAAGCGTCCCATCAGAAGAATCTGAATGATATTAATTTTTAGTTATCACCTCCCTTTCCGAAAAAAAAAGAAACAGTTCACTTAAATTCTTCACTTAAGTAAAAGTACCAATACTGCAATGTAGAAATGCTCTGTCACAAGCTGTCACAAGCAAAAGTCCAGAACTAAATGGTACTTGAGTAAAAGTACAAAAGTATTGGCATCAAAATGTACTTAAAGTACCAAAAGTACAAGTACAAAAATATTTGAAAATAAAAAAATAGCAGCGATGCGACACGTTGTGAGCTGGTAGATCGGCTATTTTCAAATAGCCTATGTGTAAAATAGGGCTAAAGCGGTTAAAGTAAAAGTAAAAGTACAATATTGGCCTCTGAGATGTAGTGGAGTAGAAGTAAAAGTATTGGAAATACTCAAGTAAACTACAAATACCTCAAAATTGTACTTAAGTACAGTACTTGAGTAAATGTACTTAGTTACTTTACACCACTGATCGCGCTTCATACTTGAGCGACAAGAACGGGCTGGCGACGACAGAGGCGTGGTTGAATATTCCTTGGGTATTCTGTTCAGAGGGTGTGACTCTCCTCCATGTCGCTTTGCTCATTACTGGCAGTGGGGGCTTCCTAACGTGTTAAAACCTGGTGGGGTGGAAACGTCAGCCAACGGACTTTGGTCCCCCAACGGTCTTCACTTATTCATGCAACGCTGGCCTCCCCCCCCCCCCCCCCAAGATAGCACACCACTGACCCAGGAGGGCAGCGGGGGCCAGAAAACTGACCCTGCGTCAGGGTCACTTCACAGTTTGGGCCAATGAGTTAACAAATAACAGGAGTCAGCTGAGGACCACGTCCATGCTGGAAATGGGCCACTCTCTCCTTCTCTCACACCATCTCTCTCTTTCTCTGTGTATCATTCTCCCATTTTCTTGACTGTATTTACCCTCTAGCTGATGTTTGGTACTAGCGGTGTTCTTAGCTGACGGACTGATGAGTGTTTGTCAACCAGCTGGGTCAGGACCCAAAAGTGAGTATTGTGACTATAGGTCACAACCCCGCCCTCCCCACCCCAGAGACATTTAAAGACGTTGCCTTCAGAGGAGAAAGGTCTTTTACCCATTCAATCCGGGAACGCATCTCTGTCATTATAGATTTCTTTGGCTATTCAAAAATAGCAGATATACAAGCTCTAGATCTGCTATTTTTGAAAAATGGTGAACATTGGTGCGAATCTTTGAATATATACTTTTCAAAGCGAATGTTTGTAAAATATTTTGTTCCAGGGACCTCCAGAAACAAAGATTTGAGTTACAAATATTGACTTTTATAAACAATATATTTAAAGATTAGCAAAAATCACGATCCCCCAAATAGAAATAGCAGATCTGCAAGCTCATAGCGCGGCACTCGGTTTCACGCTATGAGATTGTAGATCTGCTATTTTTTAATAGCCATAGAAATGACACGCGTGGTAGCGTTACCGGTCTTAATGGGTTAAGAAAATCAGCAAGTTTTCCGGGAGCTCTTTCCCGCATGTTCAATCAGAGTGACGTTTGACGACGATCGCGTGTTCTTCGCCTTGGCCACAGAGCGTCTCTGACAGCATTTAGTGGTGGCTTGTTTGTGCTCATATCTTTGGGGGGGGACAGAGGGGTGGGCTGTATCTCCATAAATCAGGGTGTTGAATGATCCAACACCACACATCATTGTTCCAGACCCAGCCTCATGGGACTGATAACTCTTTTTCACAGACATAAATGATTGAAGGTGTTTGCTTTAACTCTCTCGCTGTCTTTCTCTCTTTCTCATTGTCCCAATGTTATGATAACTGCACCGTATGTATGGAGGGAGCGTATGATTTATGTACTTGCCTGCTATTTTAAGATTTGTTAATTATGTATTGAGAGTAGACTGACGTGGGCTAGCCTACGGGAGGCAGGAAGAGAATAACTAATCGTTTGAACCCTGTTGGCACCTCAACCCTGCTGGTACCACTCAGCATCCCTTTGTTTCATAAGATGATGTCATATTTGTATCTCTTAGATGTACTCTACAGTATGTGTGTTGTCCAATTGTATCTGAGTGAATACCAGCTAATAATAGCTCTATCACCTTGGGGGATGGCACTGCCACTCCTGGACGCGCGTGTCTGTGCTTCTCTCTCTCTCTCTCTTCCTGGCTAACTCCATCCATTCCTCCCTCCCTCCCTCGCCTTAACCTGGTGCGTACACTGAGGAAGCACCGTGTTGTGTTGTATCGTATTGTCGTGTCGTGTTTGTTGTAATGTGATGTATCTGTTCATAAGCCTCGTCTCATATAACCAGCTCAGTGAATCTTTCACAGTCTGTCGCTGACTGGACTCCACAGATACACCAGCAATTCCTCTG
>NC_139945.1:48980727-49015727 GCF_963454915.1 Gymnoscopelus microlampas | reverse complement strand
GAATATTATTAACTATAATGCCATTCAAATAGGAACATTAATTGACTTATCTAGGGAGGTTGTTGTGTCTATCTCACACTCTTATACACTACGCACCTGGGAGGATAATGAGGCAAAATGGCCCAAAATAATGTTCAAAATGTGTTCATGCTTCCTAGAATTGATGTAAAATCTTAAAGGCTCCGATGCTTACCGATAACTCCACAGCAACATAGTTGGTTGGGTAACCTACAAACAACAACAGCTTTGTATGTATTAGAAGACAACTGTTGAAACAAGCCAATGTGCTAATAAGTTCTGTCACAGTACGTGGTGGTATGGAGGTAAGAGGCGTGGAGACCACAGGCTGACCAGGACTATTAAGGCTGTGCACCTTGCCCATATGCTCCTGAAAAGTGTTGATGACTTTGTCCAGGGAAGGTTAGAGTTGTATACCAAAAATAAAATAAAAAAATCAATATCTGAATCAGTATGAATGAACTGAAAGCACAGGCCCAAGGCTCCAGGGAGCCTGTCTGCCATCAGTCATGCTGCTTTTTCCCCCTTTTTTGGGGCACTTTGGTGCAATTTAAAAACGTAAGTGCACCTCTGATGTTATTGCAGAATTCTCATCTCAAAAAGCAAGAAAAAACGACTTCAAAATGTATTATGAGTACTGCTGGTGATTGTTGGTTTCCGTGGGATGTAATAAGGGTTGCTGGAAATGTCTGCATCCATCGCCTGTGCTTTCCTTTATTGATTGTTGTATTTTATTATAACTTGTACTGTTGACATTTAATAGTAGCCTACTGAATTTTGTTTGATTGGATGGGTTACAGTAAAGGTGCTGTCTATGGTGCTGAAACACTGTGATATGTTTGCTTCCTTAAAGGAGGAGTTCACCCAAAAAATTACTTATTTTCTATCAATTGCACACCCTATGAAACCTTGAATCCATGGATTTGTTTTTGTTTTTGTCGCATTCCTAAGCTAATAATTTGATTCCCGTCTCCTACCGGCTAATGTATCCGGTAGGAGACACAAAGTAGATTATTTGTGTCTCCTACCGGAAATATACACGGTCATCAAATTATTGTCTTAGGAATGCCACAAAAACAAAAATAAATCCATGAAATAAAGGCTTCATGGGGTGTGTAATTGATAGAAAATAAGTATTTTTTTAGGTGAACTCCTCCTTTAATATCATTAGAAGGAGCATGGTGCTAGCCATAGTAGGATCCATTTCTGCTTCAAGATGACTGAGAACCTCAAAGCTTTGGTTCACTGGAACATGCCTGGAGGAGAGAAAGCAAATCAGTAAATGTAAAATATATTTAGGGATGTACAGTCATATTTTTGGCACTTGCAAGCCTGGCTAGTACCCAGCAATATTTCTACCCACCCATAATCATTCATCCATGTCATGACAAAAATATGAAGTGGATCCTCTCTGTGAATGACGTAATGTCAATTTAGAGCAAAGTTGTCATATCAAAAAGATTGACAGAAAGCCTGTTGGGCTAGTTGTGCGTGCATTTTGTAATAGCCTGTGCCGTGCGTGCACCAAACTACCAGCCCGGGTAACTAACGCTAAGTTAGAGTTAACGTCACAGTTCAGGTTAAGGGTTTTCTGTGGTGCTTTTTGCTATTTTTGATGATACCATTTTAGATGGGCAGCTCACATTAGCCTAGCTTTGTGATGCAGTGTGTCTGACGTCCTGGAATTGTAAGTTAAACACAATTTAATTTCAAAAAGGAGAAGTGCCGTCGCCCTAGAGCAGGGCTGAACAACTCATCTATAATAGCTCTCTCTCTCTTTGTCCTTCCTATTCATTGTTGGCCAATTAACGTGCGCGCACACACACACACACAAACACACACACACATTTTTCTCCTTTTCTTTTCTTTGACCTTTATTTAACCAGGCAAAACAAATTCAGAACATACACACAATCGTGGCCTGGGAAAAGGCAAGGCCTCTTAAGGACAGGGGAGATAGGGGCTAAGAAAGAAATCACTCTGATCTCAGCTGAACTAAAGCCATGCTACAGATGTGAACCACGTTCATATCCATAACTCCAAGCAGGCTTTGCGTCAGTGAATATTTGATGTGTAGTACAGGATTGGTGGTGTGGGATCATGTTACCATGGTGACTGAGATGCCTTGTGAACATGCCAGCAGAACATTTCCTGGAAGACTCCCATGATGCACTGACAGCGGTGTAAAGTAACTAAGTACATTTACTCAAGTACTGTACTTAAGTACAATTTTGAGGTACTTTACCAGAGTATTTCCAATTGTCTATACTTTTACTTCTACTCTCTGTAAGCTCACAACACGTCGCATCGCCACGCGTTGTGAGCTTGTAGGTCTGCTATTTTCAATCATTTTAGTACTTTTATTTTAGGTATAAGTACATTTTGATACCAATACTTTTGTACTTTTACCCAAGTAAAATTTTAATTCTGGACTTTCACTTGTAACAGAGTACTTCTACATTGCAGTATTGATACTTTTACTTAAGTAAAACATTTGAGTACTTTTTCCACCACTGGTAGCGACCTACATTCTGACTCTGGCTGATGTTGCTGAACTCTTGACACCTCGCTCCAGAGCCTCTGTTCCCTGCACGTCAAAATCCTGAGTGTTCATTTAAAGACGTAAAAAACGTATCCGTGAAAAAAGCATACCCGTGGTCATAATATGGACATACCTAACGATAGATGCCGAAAAGAATTTGTGTATTCTCATTCTTATCAAAGGTCCCCAAAAGCTTTGACTTTGTGTCAAACGCAAACGTACTGCATTGATGACATAGGCAAGAACTTTCCTTCACCTGTGTGATTCCCAATGCTCATATGCCTCCAAACACACCTGATTTGAATTATACAGAGCTACTTTGTTTTGAATCTCGTTCAAGATGACGTCCAGCCGGTGCATTACTTGTTTTAAACTTAAACAGTACACTAAAATATGTATCTGAAAACATTTTAGGTTAGAAATAAGGACTGCCGTAATATTAATATGCTTCACGCTGCCCCTCAAGTCGGGCCGCGCGAGATAACAGGCTACACACATTAGCCTTCTGTGGCTGCAAGCGGTGGTCCCATAGCCCAAGGCGACGGGATCTCCGGCTGAGACTGTGATTGGTTGAGACACAATCAGGCTTCCGTTTCTGACTGAAATTTCATAATAAAATGAGCAAAAAGGCCATTTCATGATGTCTTTAACTTATTGTGTGCCAATGACGTCTTTTGACGGCTGTTTTATAATAAGCCCCGAGTGCCACATTTTTAAAACATTTTAAATTCTTAGTAAGAAAATAGCAAAATCCTGGCACTGGGACCACACAGCCAGAAATAAGTCTGGCACTGAATGAGTTAAAGTGGTGAAATGAAAAATATGTTTTTCACACTTTTAGAGCATATCCATGGTCATAATATGGACATACTGTACAGTACCTAACAATAGATTCCAAAGAAAATAAAAATAATCTATTTTCGTGTATTTTATCAAAAGTCCCTAAAAGGCCAATCCTAAGGAAGATAAGCTAAATGCATTGACGATTCATTTCCAGGGGTCAACACACCAAATGAGGAGGATGTGGGATTAGACTGCCTTAATATTTGATTATGCCATGACAATATCCATCAAGTTACTTGACATTGTGTATAGAGAGAGAGAGAGAGAGAGAGAGAACAAAAAAGGGACTCCTGCACATCCAAAAAACCCTGTTGGAGGTGCAAGTCTAGTCAGCCTCGAGCTTCGTCAGGTACTATACAAAAGTCACTTTTGTATAGCACCTAACGAAGCTCACGGCAAAACGTGTCGTGCTAATAAAATACTTAATGCAGTAGTAAGTTGTCCATCTCTGTTCCCTGGAGTGTGCAGTCCCTTCCTTGAAGGTCCATCCCTTTTTTACAATTTATATATATATATATATATATATATATATATATATATATATATATATATATATATATATATATATATGGGCTGGGACGATACGGGTATCTCACGATACGATAACTGTGGGGATATTTGCCCCTTGATAACGATAATATCACAATACACGATATTTGCGATACTCGATATATTGCAAGAAATTTCATCAACGATATATCACAATATCGGTAACTAAATACACATAAAAGGCAAAAATCTGGAATTATGCATTTATTCCGAAACAAGTGGCGTGGCCGTGGTCCTGCCTATATATGGGCGTATCGGGATTGTTTATGGTTATGTCTTGAGTCAGAGTGACATTGCCGTGATCCTGCCTATATTTGGGCCTATCAGGTTTGTTTATAGTTACGCCTGAGTCAAGAGTGACGTGGCCGTGGTCTCCTCGCGTCCCATTAGCCAATTTACGCCTCGCGTAAAAAAAACCTGTGACATATATATATATATAGAGAGAGAGATACAAGCAGAAAACGCGGGGTCATCAGCTCACTTGATGATGGGTGTTATTGTGCTGAAATTCATCATTACGTGTTGATCAGCGTGTTCAGGATCCGGTGAAATACCCCCCCCACCCACGCACCCACCCCGCCCTCTCTTTCGAGTGCAATATGTGCAATATCCAGTGGTTGGGTTCCTTGTTTTCTTAGTTTTTAGATATAGATTGTATCTAAAAAAAGGGAACCTCTCTCCCTCTCTCCCTCTGCCTCCCTGCAGCCAGCAACCCCCCCCCCCCCCCCCCCCCCCCCTCTCTCTCTCTCTCTCTCTCTCTCTCTCACATGCTTCTCGTTCCGGGCATCACGCGTCTCTGCTGTGCCCCTGACCTCCCTCTTCATGTTTTTTATGAGCCAACCATTAGCTCCCTGCTGGCCTTCTGCGGCCCAACGGACTAATTTACGGCACCGGAGAGAGTGCCACCGCATGCGCATGTGTGTGTGTGTGCGCGAGTGTGTGTGTGTATGTGTGAGGTCTCAATAAGCAAGCCGGGGGCCAACTGTGTACGGGCGATCACGAGGGCCACCCTGACTCGCCTATAGCAGTCAGTGGGTTAAGGTGTGTGTGTGTGTGTGTGTGTGTGTGTGTGTGTGTGTGTGTGTGTGTGTGTGTGTGTGTGTGTGTGTGTGTGTGTGTGTATGTGCGTGCCTATATGTGTCAGTGTTTGTGTGTGCACTGCCTTGCCCACTCTTACCCTGTGACTGTGATCTCCCATTAATCCGTGGTATTAGCGCTAGTGAGCTAATGGACCCAGCCACAGCATTAGCAGTGTGGGAGCGAGGCGCTAAGAAGCAGACATTACCATGAGTGCTGTGGATCAGTGGCTCCGCCGCGGATCTGATGAATTGATAAGCTCTGTCCAAGCAAACAGTCGCAACCGCATGCCTGTGTTTCCGTCCGCATGCCTGCATTGAAGTTTGGTTCGAGTGGCAGGGTTGCGTGCTTATGGATTGTGGGGTGTGTGCAGACCAACATGAGTAGTCGCACAGGACAGTCAGTTGACTTTTTTTTTTTACTCGAATTGGAATTATTTTACAGCGTTCTTTCTCTCCAGCCATGTCTCACAAATGTTTTGTAATTAAGTGATTTTTCCCCTCAGAAGTTTTATGAATGAAATAGTTTTTGGGGCGGTGTAGCCGCCCCCTATAAGTGAGTTTTGGACACCGACCAAAAAATATGTGTACCCCCTAACCCTTCCATTGTTAATGCAAATCGATACTTTTTTCATATCAGCCAATCACATTACAGCTAGTGTCATCACCACTAACTGTAATGTGATTGGCTGACTTTGCAAATTCAGGACTGTGATTGGCTAGCGAAACACATGACACATGTGCAGCCCTATGAATAGCAGTATGGACTTTAAAAAAAGTCATTTATCCTTTTTTTAAAGTGAGTCATGTTGTGATGACCACACACCGCCCACTTCACACTGGGTGTGATTTTTTAGTAACACTTTACTTAAAGGTCGGGTCTATAATTCATTATAATGAGCTTATAAGGCATTATAGCACTCGTTATAAATGTTTATAATCATGTATGACAACTTGTAACAATGTTTATAACATATTATAAGTGCTGGTCATAATGCATTATAAGCTCAGTGGAACAGCACATTATAACTAGCTTAACTTAGTTAGTTATAAAAGTGTCTTTGTTACAAGTTATGCATGATTATTGACAACGAGTGTTATAAAGCATTATGTGCTTGTACATGTACATATGTACCAAATGCTAACATGTCACGTTTAAGAATTAAAGTCAAAAGTCGGCCAGAATTGTGCATGTAAAACATGTTGTTCTGGCCATCATCCGTCTATGCATGAGTATGTCTCCCCGTAGACAGTGTTGCCAGATTCTTTGAGAGAAACAAGCAACCAGGTCTAGGAAAACCAGCCCAAAAGAAGCGACTATGGGCCCACAAGAGCACTTTAACATACACATCAGCTATTTGAAAATAGCCGATCTACAAGCTCACAACGCGTCGCGATGCGACGCGTTGTGAGCTTGTAGATCGGCTATTTTCAAAAAAAAATCTTGCGGGGAAATTATGATAAGCAGATCTGGCAACCCTGCCTGTAGAACACTATGAACAGCTGACCTTATTTCTCTGTTGTGTAAAGAGACGTGCCGGGGCCCCGGGACTCCATTTTGTGTCAGAAGCATTCCGCGACTGTTCTCCCAGCATGCACAGTTTCAGAGAGAGAGTGCTAGTGCGTGTCCTCGGGCAGTGTGTGTGTGTGTGTGTGTGTGTGGTAACACCTAGCCACTTAGCTCCATAACATCTCCCTGTCTCCCCTCCGCTCTGTGAGTGGCATGGTGTCACAGGGCGCCAGATCACAGTCTCTGGAGGTGTCGCCGGCAGCGTTGCCAGATTCTGTGAGAGAAACAAGCAACCGGGTCTAGGAAAACCAGCCCAAAAGAAGCGGCTATGGGCCACGTGAGCACTTTAACATCTTTAACATCTTGCGGGGAACTTATAATAAGCAGATCTGGCAACCCTGGTTGCTGGACCTGTCTACAGAGTGTGTGTCGGTCCCTGTGCGTGTCATCGCGTGTGCCTTGTGTGTCCCCGTTTCTGTGTGCGTGTGTGTGTGTGTGTGTGTGTGTGTGTGTGTGTGTGTGTGTGTGTGTGTGTGTGTGTGTGTGTGTGTGTGTGTGTGTGTGTGTGTGTGTGTGTGTGTGTGTGTGTGTGAATGCTCCTACAGTATAGTTGCATACCCTGTAGTTGGAAGTAATATGTGTGTGTGTGTGTGTGTGCGTGTGTGTGTGTGTGTGTGTGTGTGTGTGTGTGTGTGTGTGTGTGTGACACCGTCATGCAACACTGCAGTTATAGATTTACATCATGCTTGTGAAAATGTGTGTGTGTGTGTGTATATACAGGACTGTGTGTGAGTTTATCTAGTTTATTAACCCTTGTGGTTAGAGTGTCCGCCCTTTTTTGGGAGGTCGGGGTTCAATCCCAGGGCGAGTCATACCAAACTGGTGCGCCCTACCTCCAATCTGAATTGTTGCCCAATTGTAATCCTACAGTCTGAAATTATATCAGGTAATTTGTCTGTAATGCCTATTTCTCACATTCTATTATACCTTGGCCCTTGCCAGTATATTAATACAAGTACTGTGCAAATATTGTACACACACACACACACACACACACACACACACACACACACACACACACACACACACACACACACACACACACACACACACACACACACAGCAACTCACTGACGATTGCATGCATTTTGTCTCTCAACCTTAATGCAGTTTCCCAACCTGATTGTCAAGTTAGTGGACGGACTTGTCACTACCGGGGGTTAATGCCATTGGCCACCATCTTTACTTTGTTTCCTGTTCACATTAACTTTTGAGTGAAATTCGTCTGTTTAAAAGCAGGATAAAAGACAGTTTTAGATGTTCTGGTGTTTTCGTGTGTCATCTGACTCGCTGAAAAGTTTTCCATAAACTCGACCATCCAAATCCCGTTCCTCCTCATACAGAACGCTGTGTGACGTGACGAGTTCAAAAGTTTAAGGTCGCGGGTTGGCCATGTCCGACGGTCTCTCTCTGCCTTCGCAGCCGCAGAGCTTCACTGGTGAGCGGGGGGCTGTAAAAGCACTCACTGCCTCCTCGCACACTTAGCACGCACTCGCACACACACTCGCACACTTTCGCACGCGAAGCTGGAAATGGCTTGCCAGGGAGTGGTGTGGTATGAGCTAATGGTTTTCGCAGGAGGGGATCTCACTCAGGTAGCATGTCTTCTCCATTAGACCACGCATTAACCCATTAAGACCTGGAACTGTGTCATTTTTAGATTTGAGCTAAAAAGCATTATTTTACACTTTGGGCTATTCAAAAATAGCAGATCTACAAGCTCATAGCGCGGCACCGAGTGCCGCGCTACGAGCTTGTAGATCTGCTATTTTTGAAAAATCGTGAAAATGTGTGCAAATCTTTGAATATATATATTTTTTAAGCGAACATTTTTAACTCAAATCTTTGCTTCTGGGGGTCCCTGGAACAAAATATTTTGATGGGGGTCCGCGGCCAAATACATATAATTCTGGGGGTCCTTGACATGAAAAAGATTGAGCACCACTGATATAGAAACATACGTTTTTCAGAAAACTGTTGGGATTTAGGAGACGTGTAGAATCGGCTTCAGGTCTCAATGGGTTAAGTGTGAACGCTGTGTGTTATTTTCCTTCTTTTTTTTGCTCTTCTCTCGCACCCCTGCTGACAGGGCGAAGTTGTGTCGTCATATGTCGTGTCGGCCATCTTGGACTAGCCGATCTACTCGTTAAATTTGTTCTCTCCACAGGCGAAAAAGAATCCTTCGGTCCTTATCCAGGATAGAAGCCAGTCAGATTTCACTGCATGGAACAGAAAGACCAAATGCTTGCTGACGTAGGATAACGGGTTTCCCTTTCGACAGGCCTGAGGCCTCTGGAGCCTTTTAAAACAGTCTGGGGTTTTGTTTAGTTGGCAAGAGGGGTCATGTGATATGAAAGCCTTGTAGAGGCCAGGAAGGTGTGCGTGTGCGTGTGTGTGTGCGTGCGTGCGGTGTTGCTGAAAAGCTGATTGGTCTCCAGCTTTGATCACAACACTAAAGATGGTTTAGAGACACAAGCGGTGGCTCTGGTCCAAGGAGGGGCCCTGACTCAAAGATACACTGTGTGTGTGTGTGTGTGTGTGTGTGTGTGGGGGGGGGGGGGTCCTCCTAGACTGCCTTTGATCCCAAAGTCTTGTCATGTTTATGGGGGTGTTGAGAGGGGTAAGCCAGGCCAAAGGAACAGGTCACATACTATCATGGTGGTATGTGTCTATCTGTGCGTGCGTGTGTGCGTACACAAGCGCATACTTTTTGTTGTTGATGCACACATATAACACACTTAAAGGTCCACCCGTAATTTCATGCAATAATGCAATAAAACAATTCTAGATATTCTTAGTATGTTCCGCCCACCCAGCTTGACCACACCCCCCACTTTAATTTAGGATTCAGAGCCACATCCTTACAGAACCCAGTTGCTCAAATGTGTTTAACAAAGAAACACAAGACTCCAATGTAGCAATTCTAACATTATAGAATTCGACTGTGCAGGACCTCTAAGATTCAGACCAGTCCCTCATCACAGCCATGTTGTCCCATCTACCATCTACCCCATCAACAGAGCCAGTCCTCCAACTGAACCAACCAACCATCCAACTAACAAACCACCCCATCATTCAGCCACCCTACCCAACCAATCGTCCATCCAACGACTAACAAAACAGCCAACCAACATAATGATCATTCAAACAAACAAACTAACCAACCGTTTAGCTAACCCGCCATCCGACCACTCAACATCTAACTTTTCCAACACGCAGAGCAGTGTTCAACAGCGTGTGTGTGTGTGTGTGTGTGTGTGAGTGTGTGAGTGTGTGTGTGTGTGTGTGTGTGTGTGTGTGTGTGTGTGTGTGTGTGTGTGTGTGTGTGTGTGTGTGTGTGTGTGTGTGTGTGTGTGTGTGTGTGTGTGTGTGTGTGTGTGTGTGTTTGAGGGGTAATAAGCTTACATGTCAGGCCGCTAGTTAGCCGTGCGATCTTTGCTCTCTCACTATGCTTTCCTTCTGGTCCAGAAATGAGTGATTATCCTCATCACATCGAGGAAGGGCGGAATGCACTGGCTTCACACACACACACACACACACACACACACACACACACACACACACACACACACACACAGCTCAGAACCAGAAGGCTGGGATAAGATGGTGTGTTATGTGATTGAGGAATGTGTGCGAGTGAGTGCGCACATGTCCAATTTCATAACTGCCTTTCGAGTTCATTGTGTCCACTCGTGTGTGTGTGTGTGTGTGTGTGTGTGTGTGTGTGTGTGTGTGTGTGTGTGTGTGTGTGTGTGGGGGCATGCTTTTGTGTGTGTATGTGCGTGCGTATGTGCGTGTATATGCATGTGTTTAGTCGCAGAGCTATGGATGAGCAGCCACGCGTGGCGCCAATGCCTCCTTACTCCTGAATTCCTGGTGAAGATGCTTATTTGAGACCCTCTTGAGACTGTGTGTGTGTGTGTGTGTGTGTACTGAGTGCGAGGAGAACTGACTTAAGCTGCCCTTTAGCCTAGGGCAGTCTCTATTCATCTCACTCTTGAGTGGCCACACACACTGGAGGCAACAGTATTAAGAGCTCACATCCACACTAAACTACAGAGAGGGAGAGAGAGAGAGAGATGTGCTCTGTTATCTCTCCCCTTCTGTCACATTGTCCAGCTTTGTCGGCTCTCTGTACACAGTCAAATCTTTACTTACTTTATTGTACTGTTTAGTTTGGTGTGAGATGTACAGTATGTTTTGTTATTGTGTTTTAACATACGAGACCAGGGCACTGGTCCACTCGGGAACGACGTAACTTCAAGTTGAGAACGCATGCCCCACCGCGTTATGCAATAGCCGCTGTACCCATTGTCAGAGTACCCGTTGTGCACCGTGTATGTGTTCCTTTTATGCCCATATATGGAGATCTCTATCTGTATTCCTGTGTCCTTTTTACGGCTATATATGGAGACATCTGTCTGTCCTTGTTGTCCCTTTTATGCTCATGGATATCCCTGATGTCATCAGTGTCGTCTCTGGTCGGGCGGAAACCCCCCTATGTCCAAAAATTGTTACTTTTCAGGATTCAAGTTTGAAAACGGCGAAAGTAGCTGATCTACAAGCTCAAGAGCTTGGAGGTTTGCAAACGTTTGAGCTTGCAGTCCGGCTGCTATTGATGCTTTTCTGTGACGCTGTAATATGATCAAGTAGGCCATTCATTTACGAAAAAACACAACCAGTTAAAATATGGAGATAAGAGTCCGACAGCAACGATATGCCCACCGGACTAGTCTGGAACGTTGGTAATCAGGGTTGCCAGATCTGCTTATTATCATTTCCCCGCAAGATTTTTATTTGAAAATAGCCGATCTACAAGCTCACAACGCGTCGCATCGCGACGCGTTGTGAGCTTGTAGATCTGCTATTTTCAAATAGCTGATATACATGTTAAAGTACTCATACTTCTTTTGGGCTGGTTTTCCTAGACCTGGTTGCTTGTTTCTCCCACAGAATCTGGCAACACTGTTGGTAATGCATGTCCCACGCAATAATATGGACTAACCGTCTGTCTGCCTTTTGATTCCTATATATATGGAGATCTCTGTATCCGTTTGTCCTTTTCACTTTTATGCCCATACCGTATTATGGAGATCCCGAATGTCATCAGCATATGCCCATATATGGGTATACCCATATATGGGCATATCAGTTGGATCTGCGTTTCCTTTTCTACCACCACCTATCCGATCGACTCGACAGCGAGCACCGCACATGACTACAGACACACTCATATGCAGAGTTTGCACACATTTATAGTTGGAAGTATTGTGTGTGTGTGTGTGTGTGTGTGTGTGTGTGTGTGTGTGTGTGTGCGTGTGTGAGAGACACCGTCATGCAACACCGCAGTTATAGATTTACGTCATTTGTATGTTCTGAGGTCAGCATGTCTCCGTTTACACACACACACACACACACACACACACACACACACACACACACACACACACACACACACACACACACACACACACATTATATACAATGTATACAGTATACACATTGCACACAGTATGTGTGAAAGAATAACAGTACAAAGGGGTGGATTTGTGGTTATGAATATGTGCACATGCTTAAAACACATTTACAGACACACTGCAGTGCAGACACATTTGCTTGTAATATTTGGTCAGGTGCCTTCTGTCCATCTCTCTCTCTCTCCCCCCTCTTTTTCTTTCTTTTTACTACTTCCTTTCTGCACCCCTTCCTCTCTCTCTCTCTCTCTCTCTCTCTCTCTCTCTCTCTCTCTCTCTCTCTCTCTCTCTCTCTCTCTCTCTCTCTCTCTCTCTCTCTCTCTCTCTGTGTGTGTGTGTGTGTGTGTGTGTGTGTGTGTGTGTGTGTGTGTGTGTGTGTGTGTGTGTGTGTGTGTGTGTGTGTGTGTGTGTGTGTGTGTGTGTGTGTGTGTGTGTGTGTGTGTGTGTGTGTTTCTCTCTTGCTCTTTCTGTTTCTGTCTTTCTGTCTCTGTCTCTGTGTGTGTGTGTGTGTGTGTGTGTGTGTGTGTGTGTGTGTGTGTGTGTGTGTGTGTGTGTGTGTGTGTAATGTGATCCACAGAGTGAGACATCAAACGACCAGCAGCTGCTGGACTGTCAGGTCACAGTCCGGTCAGAGGATGGGCCACGGCCTTCTGGATCTGTGTGTGTGTGTGTGTGTGTGTGTGTGTGTGTGTGTGTGTGTGTGTGTGTGTGTGTGTGTGTGTGTGTGTGTGTGTGTGTGTGTGTGTGTGTGTGTGTGTGTGTGTGTGTGTGTGTGTGTGTCAGCGAGCGTGCGTGCGTGTGTTTGTTTGTGTGTTTGCTGTTGTGCGTGTGTGTCATTTTTGGATGTCTGCAACTGTGTGAATGTCCTGTCTCTGTGTGTATACGTATGCGCACATTTTTGCCCACGTGTATGTGCCTTTATCTGCCTGTGTGTGTGTGTGTGTGTGTGTGTGTGTGGTGCCTTACCCATAAACCTGTCCCGAGTTCGGTACTAATTCTCAGACACTGGGGAGTGTGTCGCTTTGTGTGAGTGGGGAGGGGGGGGTCATATCTTATGGGCAATCTGCATGTTTGCTGTTATCGTTCTGTGACCATATGTGACCATATGCACTCTGTGTGTGTGTGTGTGTGTGTGTGTGTGTGTGTGTGTGTGTGTGTGTGTGTGAGAGAGAGAGAGAGAGAGATGGTGTGTCAATTTGTGAGTGCGTGTTTGTGCACACATGTCAGAAGGGCCTGAACCCCAGCAGTGTGTGGGTGAAGAGTTATCTCTCCTTCATCACGTACCATATGCCTCCTGAGAGACGGAGAGAGGCAGACAGAGAGGCCTGAGGGAGGGATGGAGGGATGAGACAGGGGGATGACTAGATTAGTGGAGGTGGAAGAGGAGAAAGATTGAGAGGAGCGGTGCGCACCGCGCTCGGCCCAGAGAGAGGTGCTGAAACACCGCAGGGGGCATATGTCTTGTTTTGGCATGTGGAATGAGTCAGTGATCGCCTGTAGTCCAGCTAGCTAGCCTTATCCTGGCCACAACAGATGGCAATGGGGGGGGGGGGGGGGGTTTGAGTTGGGGTCATTCTCATGTCACCCCCTCTCACCGCGTGCACGGACAGTCTTCACCACAACAACAAAAAAAGACAAATATCGTTCCGCGCGGTTCTTTGACGGGATGGCGACGTGGGGTGTGGTTGGATTCGCGAGGCTTCGGCGCCAGAATAAACAGAGAGCGAATAAAGCTTACTTTATGTCAGCGAGAAGAAACGCAAACAGTACACAAGGCCGCCTTGAACCGCTGAATTAATCTGACCACATTGTTGAGATCAGATCCTTCGCTGTGTCGCGGGCCGCGGCCGTGGAAGTAATCGCGAGTCGCATGGGAAATGGGGTGTTGAGAAATTTGCGTTTCTGCCATTTGCATAAACTGTGAGGGAGAGAGGAGGAAATGCCAGTTGTGACTGGGGGACCACAGCGCGCCCGCCGCTACAGCCGATCAAATAGCACTCCTAAATGTTCCGCTGCCAGTGGAAGTAGACTGTTCCTGTGTGGCCAATAAGACTTCCTCTGGGCTTTCCTGCCTGGGCCTCCTGCTAAGCTAACACCACTCCTCATTAACCCCACTGTGATAAGCTGGCAGTGCCGGGAGAGCTAGCGCTACAGGCTACGTCGCGGGGTTGAAGGGAAAGGTGATCTGCCACCGGCTCCATGGCCTTAGACCCCGGTTCTCCTGCTCCTCTAGATCTCCTGTAGAGACCTTTAGTCAGTGATCATCTACTCTGTATGTGGGTCCGTGTGCGTGTGCGTGTGTGTGTGTGTGTGTGTGTGTGTGTGTGTGTGTGTGTGTGTGTGTGTGTGCGTGTGCGTGTGCGTGTGCGTGCGTGCGTGCGCGCACACCATTGTGTTCTGCTGTTTGGTCTTTTTGTTGTGTTTAGTTGTGCTGATGGGTTTGCGCAACTGAGAGAGACTGCACAAGTGTGTGTGTGTGTGTGTGTGTGTGTGTGTGTGTGTGTGTGTGTGTGTGTGTGTGTGTGTGTTGTTTGTGTGTGTGCAGTTGTGTATGTCTGCTCTCCTCCCCAGCAGGATTAAAATCCTGGCATCCTCGCCCCTATTTGACTTTTTTTTTTGTCTTTTGCTACGGGTAATCTGTTGCCCCTGGCGATAATCTGCCAGAGTGTGGCAGATAAAAATGAGAGAGAGAGAGACAGAGAGAGAGGGAGAGAGAGAGAGAGAGAATCGAGGATGAAGCTAAATATGAAAACAGCTGGACAGAGAGCAAGGCGATGACCTTGGAAAGCAGGTCTGTGCAAAGCATTACCACACACACACACACACACACACACACACACACACACACACACGCACACACACACACACAGTTGCATAGAAGACACTCTGCTCTTCCTCTCTCCCTGGTTGCTTCCTCTTATGTCCGTCTCTCCAGACTGCAGTCTTTTACATCTCTCCTGAGGTCTCTCATCCTCTTCCACACGTCTGCTGTCTGTTTCTTCGTTCACTCCTTTGTTCCAAACCCTTCCAGACCCCTAGGCCCCCCCCCCACACACACACACACACACACACACACACACACACACACACACACACACACACACACACACACACACACACACACACCACCACTTTTGCTTTCGTCTCAACTCATCCCGATTTGTACCGGTGCCTTTAGTGTTGTGAGTCACATCCGTTTGAGTCTCCTGATCGCGGACGGCCGCGCTCGCTCGCTCACTCACTCACTTTTCCCCAAAAAACGCCGCAAATCCGGTGTGGGCAGCTTTTGAAGTCACCTGCATTCCTTTCCCAGGCAGGTCGTCAGACACTACGGTCCCTTTTCAAGAGAGACGCTCTCACCCCCCCCCCTTGGACAAACTTTAATTAACTTTTGTCTGCTAGTCTGAGTCTCTGAGCTTAACCTTTGACTCACTGCCTTACCTGAGCACCGGCTCAACAAGTGGCCCCCAAATACAAAAGCCGCATAAAGACAAGATTACCCGGCAGCATTGTCCCAGCGCTCGTCTCATTGGAAAGGCCCTCAGGTCTGGCCTGAGTGGGCCATTCACTGGGCAGAGTCGGCCTCTTGAGCTCTACACTGGAGGCCAAGGGCCAGCTGGTAGTCCGGTTGTTGTTCAAAGTGGCTGAGAGATTTTAGAACTCACCTTGTAAAATCCCTGGTGCTGAATAGAGGCGGAATTATCCTGGACAAATCCTCTGGTCACAACATAGAGTCACAGGGGTGTACATTTTACTGTGTGTGTGTGTGTGTGTGTGTGTGTGTGTGTGTGTGTGTGTGTCTGTGTGTCTGTGTCTGGCTCCACTGTGGCTGTCTGAAAGGGTTTTGGACACTTGGATAATTGCTTGGACCTGACGCCGACCGACCATGCACCCTTCCTCCCCTCGCAAAACCATATCCGTTATATCAGCTCTCTCTGTGTGTGTGAGTGTGTCAGCTCTGTGTGTGAGTGTGCGCTTGTGGTCAGGCAACTATAGAGCAGCCTCATAAAAAGCCTAGAAAGAAAGAAAGTCTCTCTTTGTGCGCCGTGTGCGTGTGCATGTGTGTGTTTCCGAACTACTCATGACCCCGCTCAGGATCCGCTTAACTGACCACAGCCCCTCTGCGTATGTGTGTGTGTGTGTGTGTGTGTGTGTGTGTGTGTGTGTGTGTGTGTGGTGTGTATATGTGTGCGTGTGTGTGAGCCCAAATCAGCAGGGGAAGTGGCTTTGGGGGAGGCAGCTTTAAAACTGACGTTGACGAGCTGTTTGGCGCTCCGGCGCTGGAGTCTCGGAGCTGTCCTTGAAACTGGATCGACAGGAAGTGTCTGCCTGGCTCTTCAGAGCGAGAGCTCCGCTGCGCTCGGCCTCTCGTTTTTCACGGCTCCTGGACCGCTGCCTGATATTTGGCCGATACTTTACTGTCGTGTTCTCTAACCGGTCTCCCGTTCCATTCCATTTCACGGGCTCACACACACACATACTGTAGGAACGGTCGCCTGCTGACACAGGAGATAACGTGTCGTGATAGTTCTATGTCCTGGCTGCAGGGGGGAGAGAAAAAAAATGGAATTGATTAGAATGGATGTGAGGTCAGTGGTTGTGTGGCGTCATTGTGACCAGATGCTGACTGCTGTGCAGACGGCTGATTAAAGAAGTTTTGGGTGTCCAACTTTGTGACCACAAAAATACTCTCACTGAAGCATCCACAAAGCACATGGGGAACTGTGTGTGTGTGTGTGTGTCTTTGTGTGTGTCTGTGTGTCTGTGTGTGCATGCATCTGTGTTTTATGCACAGTTGTGCATGTGTCAGTGTGTGTGTCAGCATCCATTCTCGGGTGCACGTCTACATTCGTACGTACGTGTGTGTGCGTGTGTGTGCGTGCGCGCGTGTGTGTGCGTGTGCGTGTACATACGCACGTACGTGTACAGGGGGCACCAGCACACAGAGCCCATAAAACACGGCCGTTCTTTTCCAAGCACTCACAGATAATCCCCTACAATTAGCCACAAAGGCTGGAAAGCGCTTTGATCAGCAGGGGCAATGTGGAACTCCTCAAAGATATTCTCCTCCGCCGCGCGCTATCTATCCTTCCAGTCGCACTTTAGCAAACTGATACGACGCACGGCTCCTTTTAAGAGGGGAAGGCTAAAACATGGGGAGTTTTTTCTTCCTCGCCGCCAGGATGAAACGCGGTCCTTTTAACATTTGGCAGTTTGGGGCCCTGAAACCACGACACATTAAGGCGGTTTGTTTACGGGTCGAGTTACTGATGAGAGGCAAAGCCAGGCCACACAGATATCAGAGAGAGAGGGAGAGAGAGAGAGAGAGGGAGAGAGGAAACATGAAAGGAACGGGGAAAGAAGGAAGAATGGAAAAAATACATTTGGAAGAAAGCACAGTTTGTTGGAATGTAGATGAGGAAACAGTGAAGAGCGGGTTGTACTGTACATGTAGACACACCATCGCTAGCTTATGTGTGCATGTCTTACACAGACCCTGTCTCTGTATGTGGCTGGATGTCTTTGTGTCTCTGTATGTGTCTGGATGTCCCTCTGTCTCTGTATGTCTCTGTATGTGTCTGGATGTCTGTATGTCTCTGTATGTGCCTGGATGCCTCTATAGTCACCTTCAGACATGCACTGCATCATGGACGTTTTCCAGACTTTAAACGTTGGGGCTGTATGTATGAACGCAACATTCCGGGCTCAGTAGGATCGGACAAGCAACAGACTTTATGTTGGCAGGACCCTTGAGTTAAGTCGGGGTAATGTCCGATTGAGCCCAAAACGTCTGAATGTGCGAATGGATGCGGTGATCGTCCGGGGAATTTACATTCAGCGAGTGTGCGTGTTGATGACGCTTCTATTCTTGACGAGCGGAGCCTCCCCTCCTCCCGAGGTGTTTGGAGAGAGAGCTAGAGTTAACTGAAATCCAGTTTTATTCTGCTTTTTATTTGGGTTTGAGTAGGAAATATTCACCGATCATAAGCGAAACAAAACATAAACGTCTCTTTCTTTAGTAATTGTGTGTATACGCATCTGAAACAAGACTTTCTCCTGTTGAATGCTACCTGTGTGAATGGCCAACACCGGTCAATGTCCCAAATGTTCACACAAAAGCAGATCTACAAGCTACCTGTGTGAATGGCCAACACCGGACAATGTTTTTCCCACAAGTCCCTAATACATGTGGGAAAAATCAGTGTGGGTGAGTGTGTGTGTGTGTGTGTGTGTGTGTGTGTGTGTGAGAGAGTGTGTGAAGCAGCAAGCTCACAGCTCACCCTGACATATTTCACACAGAAACACACACACGTGCCCACGCAGACACACTGCACAGAGGCGCTCACACACACAATCACTCCCGCACACACATTTACTGCTTGGAATGTGCTAACCTCACCACCCACACACACACATGGAAAATGATGATACACACACACACACACACACACACACACACACACACACACACACACACACACACACACACACACACACACACACACACACACACACACACACACACACGCACACCATCCAACTGGCCTTACCAGGGAATATGATGACTCAGTGATGACCCCAAATCATACTTCTCTCTTCCACCCCTTATGCTCTCTCTCTCTCTCTCTCTCTCTCTCTCTCTCTCTCTCTCTCTCTCTCTCTCTCTCTCTCTCTCTCTCTCTCTCTCTCTTTCACACTCCTCTTCACTTTTTCTCACCCCTCCTCCCTGGCCGTTCACATAACCCTACAGAGATCCAGAGGGGAAAAGGGGGGAAAGAGGAGAGAGAGAGAGAGGAAGGGGGGTGATGAGGAGGGGGCAGCATAGGGCCAGGCCGTGTGTATGGGGGGGGGAAAGAGGGAGAAAGAGACAGAGAGAGAGAGAAAGGCATAAATAGCCCAGGATAAACACAGCTAGCCTGGGAACTAAACGTCTAACACCATGCCCCTACTAGACCAACACAACTCCTCTCTCTCTCTGTCTGATTCTCTCTGTTCCGTCCCACTCTGCAGTGTGTATGTTGTAATCTGTATATAGATTCATTTGTCTGGCCTCACCTCGCCTCTCCTCTCATCTCCTCACCTTGCCTCTCATTCCCTCTCCTCTCTACTGCTCCGCTCTCCTCTCATCTCCTCTCCTCTCCTCGCCTTGCCTCTTCTCTCCTCGCCTCTCTTCCTCCCCCCCTCCTCTCCCCTCCCTCCCTTCCTCTCCTCTCCTCTCCTCGCCTCGCATCACCTCTCCTGTCCTTTCGCCCTCTTTTTATTTACATTTTTGTAATTTGTCAATGCATAATGTATTTATTGCACCAGAAATAGCTGAGAGCTCATTTGCATCTGCAGTCCCTGGACGGATGTCATGATGACGTCAAACGAAACATTATACAAACACACAATAAAACATACAATAACAAGACAACTCACATAGAAAACACTGCCTTAAAGCAAACCCTACACTTTGAGATGTTGCTGCTTAACCCATTAAGACCGGGAACGCCTCTGTCATTTTAGATTTTAACCACTTTCACCATTATCTTATACTTTGGCTGTTCAAAAATAGCAGATAGACTAGCTCATAGCGTGGCACGAGTGCCGTGCTATGAGCTTGTAGATCTGCTATTTTTTGAAAAATCTTCAACATTTGTGTAAATCTTTGAATATATGTTTTTTAAAGCGAACATTCGTGTCAAGGGCCCCCAAAATTATATGTATTTGGCCACGGACCCCCATCTCAAACTATGTTGTTCCAGGGACCCCCCAGAAGCAAAGATTTGAGTTAAAAATGTTTGCTTTATATACATATTTATTTACATATATATTCAAAGATTCGCAAAAAAACGTTATATATATTCAAAGATTTGCGCAAAAAAAATCACGATTTAATTTTTTTAATAGCCAAAAGTATACAATTATGGTTAAAGTGGTTACACAGATGCGTTCCCGGTTTTAAAGGGTTAAAGCGATGTTGAACTTTCTCTCTCTTCCTGTTCATTGTGACTTTGGATGGTTTTGTCCAACATTTTCATGGACTTCACACGTGTACTCAAGTGTGTGCAACCACACACACACACTGAAACGCACTGACTAAGAATAAAGTCGGGGGCGCTAGTCAGGGGTTTCACCTGACAAAATGTATATTAATATGTAATGCAGTCATCGGTCAAAGTCAACGGTGTATAACAATGTATAAGAAATGCACCGAAACATGTGTTCAGACAATAGTTCAGTTCTGCACAGTTCAATTATTACTCAGGCATCACCCGTTTCATCACACACTCTCTCACAGCAACACATCTTGTCTTTATGATTTAGCATGCGTGGCCTAGTTCTTTCTCACTTATGACGCGTGTGTGTGTGTGTGTGTGTGTGTGTGTGTGTGTGTGTGTGTGTGTGTGCGCGCATGACACCTCTAGTCATGTTGCCAAGGCAGTGCTTTCACCACTGACTCGTTTTCTCTACGCTTTACCTTTTTTCTCTTTCTTTCTGCATTATGTCTCCCTCTCTCTCCCTCTCTGTCACACATAAACACACTTCACACGCTTTCTTGCATGTTATTTGGAAGCTGAATCATGAGGTGTGTGCGTGTGTGTGTGAGAATAGTGAGTGTCCTTTTACTCTCCATTTGACCATAGCTGATTTCTGTGTGTGAATCCTTAAAGCTGGCCATTATGTTCATAATTCACAGCGATCTGGCCTAGGATTGTGTTGATGTCATGTAAAATACACTGCTGTTCGTTGTGTGGATCGATTCTTTATTTCTTTTTTAACTTACTACATTTCCCATGAGTATTAAGAGTAGAAGATGTCTTTAGTGTGTTCTTGTTTGTGGGTTGATTATTATTGTTGGAGGAGTGGATTAAACGGAGGCTTCTCAAGTTGTGGAGACTGTAACGAGAGGTATGCATCGACTAGCTACTCCCCAAAAACCCATCCATATCCTGCCGGTGTGAGCGGCATTATCTCATATTAAGATTCTGACTACTTAACACTTAACACAAAAGACAAGAGATTCCCTTATGGTCTTGAAAATGTATCTGACCCTCAAAGATCCTGACAAAAATCGTTTGGTTACCTTAAAGTTGAACCCCAAAATATGGTCAGTGTATCAGACAAGTATGATGGTGACAAAGACTCTGTGTGTGTGTGTGTGTGTGTGTGTGTGTGTGTGTGTGTGTGTGTGTGTGTGTGTGTGTGTGTGTGTGTGTGTGTGTGTGTGTGTGTGTGTCTGCGTGCGTGTGTATATGTCTGCACGCGTGCATGTGTGTGTTTTGTGGAGGATTGACGACCACAGCTCTGGGAACGGACAGATAGGGGGGGAGGCCAGTGTTCGAACTCGGGGTCAGTTGGCAAGGGGAGAGAGACAGAGAGCTGGGCACGGCCCTGGGAAAAACCCCTTCATTCCCTGGAGGGACACCCAAGTGGTCCAGCGGGGACAGAGATGGAGAGAGGAGAGCTGGGTGGGAAACCCGGTCCCATGTGTCTTGCCAGGCTAGAGCAGGCTAATGCCCTCTCCCTCGACCCGCTCTGGACACTCACACACACACACACATAGATGCACTGCTCTCTTCCTGCCTCAGGTCAGGGCCTCTGGGCAGCTTCCCACCGATTAGCCTCCCTTCTTCCTTCTAATGCTCTATCAGAGAGAGAGAGAGAGAGAGAGAGAGAGAGAGAGAGGATGGAGAGATGGAGAGATGGATGGATGTTAAATTTAGTCAGTCCACAGTTGAACTCTGGCTGATACCCTCCTTCCCAAATCCCTTCATCTTTCCATTCTTCCCTTGTTCCATACATCGCTCCCTTCATTCACCTATCCGTCCATCTATCCCCTCATGTACTCTATTACATGTATGCTGAGGATTATAGTGTGGTGTGTAGACTGACTGCAGGTGTGTGTGTGCGTGTGTGCGTGTGTGCGTGTGTGTGTGTGTGTGTGTGTGTGTGTGTGTGTGTGTGTGTGTGTGTGTGTGTGTGTGTGTGTGTGTGTGTGTGTGTGTGTGTGTGTGTGTGTGTGTGTGTGTGTGTGTGTGTGTGTGTGTGCCGGTGTGTGTGTGCGCGTGTCTTGCGTGCCTGTGACTGCGTATGTCTGTTCACAGTGTATGAAGAAGTGACACACTCACACACCATCTGTGTGTGTTTTTGTGCCTTGGTCTGAACTGCCTTTGACCCTGAGTCATGTCCTCCTTTTATGAGGTGGCCCGTTTTCATTAATACTGCCCTGACTCATGCGCACGCACGCACGCACACACACACACACACACACTTCCCTCCCCAAACACAATTAAAAGACAGTGGGAGACAGTGTTAAGGGGAACAACTTTCATATCGCAGTCCCCCCAAACCTAGAATGCACCAGACAGTACCTTGCCCCGGGGGGTTAGAACAATGTTTACTCACCCACACACTGATGCACACACACACACACACACACACACACACACACACTCACACACACACACACACACACTCACACACACACACACACACACACACGCACACACACGCACACGCACACTCACACTCACACTCACACACACGCGCGCGCGCGCGCGGCCGCGCACACACATCTCAAGTGCTTACGCTCTTGATTAGCGACGTTAAACACATGCACGCTATCTGATCTTACTCACATCCATTCTCACACACTTCTAACTGTGTTCCGGTAAAACGCTGTTTGCAGAAGGAGATAAGGGGCCCTGGGTTTTGATGCCTCATCACAAAACATTTAACCATGGCCAGAGGACATAAAACCCAGATCCCAGGTCACTATGTGTGTTTAGCATCAAAAGCGGCATTGGGCAGTGAAGTCATCTGCCCCCTCGTACACCATGAAGTCCTGAGTGCTCATTTAACTCCCCAAAGGGTCCATTTGTCAGTGGTGGACAGTAACGAAGTACATTTACTCGAGTACTGTACTTATTCTTGTTCTTTTATTTTTGCAAGTTCATTTTAAATAGAAATATTGTACTTTTGACTCCACTGCATGCCTAGGAAGGGACTCTTGTGACCGAAACGTACAAAAATATATTATGAATTAACTATTTCACTGCCAGAGTATATACATTAACACATTGAGTGCCAGTCGCGTAGATCTACAGTACGCAAACCTATTTAAAGCCACCACGTGCCAGTCGCGTAGATCTACGCCAACTGGTCTTTTTTTTTTTTTTTTGGAAAAAAAAAAAAGTTCACATTGCACTTATTTTTGATACACTTCCGTTTCCGGTAGCACCACCGGAAACGGAATTATCCGGGTTCCGTTTTTTCCGATCGTATCCGTTTCCTGTCTAGAACGAAACCTAAAAGTCGAAAGGCGACATGAAAAAAACAAAAAAACAACAATAAAACGTTGGCACTGGTGAGTACATTATGGGATTAAACGCTGGCATGGAATGTGTTAATAAACTCACCCACTGCCAGCGATTTTCGTGTTTTATAACCTTTTCAATTGGTCACAGAAAATGTAGATCCATAATCATCCATCGATCCACCGTGAATAGACACAAACAGGATCTGTGGCCGATCCCCAGAGGAACATTTTTCACCCATGAGGTAACTTTCCTTGCCGCAGGCACGCTGAAAACATGTCTTTACCACCTCCCCAACTGGCCACAGAACATTTATATACATTATGATCGCTTGTCAGACGGTTGGTAAACACAAAGGGGATCACTGTTTGTCGTGCCGAGATATTTTTTTAAACCGGAACTATCCCTTTGCTAGAGCACGTTGAAACCACTGTGTCTCTTTCGAATCCAGGGCAAAACAAATGAACTCAAGATACAAGCATTTGCAGGAAACCAATAAACAGGAAGTGGACAGAGGCGGAAATCTTCTTATGACGCTATTTCCGTATCCGTGTGAGTTACAGTGAAAGTGGTCACTCCGGATTATGGAGAACAGCGCAAAACAATTACAAAACTATTTGACGCTTTAACACGTCAAATGGCAGGCAAAGAGTTAACCACTGAAGACCTATAGACCAAATATACAACGGCTCGCACTAAGTTTGAACATTTCTGACAATTTTCTGAACATTTAATTCTTGAGTATCTACTAGAGTGTATACTTTGTCCACCACTGTCCATTTGAACAGCCCCAGAATGAGCACTCAAACTTTCACAGTGTAGGAGTGCAGGCGGTGGGGTGAGCACGCCATGCCTAGCAAATATTAGTGTAAAGTGACTGGGGGGGGGGGGTCACGTTGGCCCAACGGATCGGAGCCGCGGCGAAGGCTGTAGCGTGATTGATGGCGGTGTCACATGGTATTTGGAACGTCGACGCAGATCAAAGCGTTGAACGGGGGGAAAAGGAGATGTTTGGTCTCCCTCTCTGTTTGGGCTGTTTGGAGGGTTGTCACTGGCCCTGAAATACATACACCCACTATGTGTACTCATGACACGGCTTCTGTTAAAATAGACTTAACGCATAGTATGCACAGGGGCTTCCTGTGTGTGTGTGTGTGTGTGTGTGTGTGTGTGTGTGTGTGTGTGTGTGTGTGTGTGTGTGTGTGTGTGTGTGTGTGTGTGTGTGTGTGTGTGTGTGTGTGTGTGTGTGTGTGTGTGTGTGTGTGTGTGTGTGTGTGTGTGTGTGTGTGTGTGTCTTAGGTCTGAGTAGATAATGGTCTTGGGAGGCTGAGCTCTGCTAGTATAATGGAGACAGATAACCCAGCTTCACTGTAAACACCTGTCTATACAGTGTGATTCATAGTATACACACACACACACACACACACACACGCACGCACGCACACACACACAGACACGCAGTGACACGCACTGAGGTGTAGTGATCTGCTGGCCTTAATTCATAGGATTATCTACCTCTCTGTCTCTATCTCAGTTTGTGCGTTCACTGTGTCCATCTCCTAGTCTTCATTGTTGTTATTCTCACTCATTGGGTTGTTGTGAGCAGAGATTTGGGTTATTTTCATACGGTAGTATCCAGGTAAAATATAGTCTCTACTTCACTGTTCAGTACACTTTCGCCACAATTTGCGTCAGTGACGACGTGAGTACAACCGATCGTCTGTTGTCGTTCAAGCAGTTTGTCATTGTTGTTTGTGAATGATGAAATGCGCAAATGTTTCTAATAAACACACTTGGCACTGTGTGCGTGTGTGCGCGTGTGCGTGTGTGCGTGTGTGCGTGTGTGTGTGTGTGTGTGTGTGTGTGTGTGTGTATATGAATGCCTACTACTTTCTTTCACAATTACTTCATGACTCAAAAAGCTATTGTGTTCTGTTCTTCTCTGTTCTCCATGCTATTGTGTCCTAATGGCGTGCTAACTGTACAATGACTTGGTTTCCTGATCTGGTGTTCATTTGGGGTAGCAACTGGCCCTTGTGGTCTGATTGCATGTGCTACCGTGCAACAGAGACGGCATTACATTTGTGTGCGTGTGTGTGTGTGCGCGCGCGTGCGCGTGTGTGTGGACGCCAGGCTGTCTCCTGCGAGGAGGCCCAGTACGTCAGTGAGCAGGCGGAAGGGGAGAGCAGGGCAGTGGGGAGTGAGCCTCTATAAATCAGAGCAGATTAGAGAGGCAGAGAGGCATGGCTCTCCCCTGCTTTATGTCAGCCTGCAGACAGACAGACACACTGGACTACAGTCGGACCAGAGACACAGGCCACAGACTGCATAGTACACAGCCACGAGCTTGTACTAGCCATTAAATTCATCACTGTTCATTTAATTCTGAGAATGTAAAAAATAATTACCCATATACTGTAGGGCAATGGTTCTCAAACTTTTTCATGTCAAGGACCCCCAAATAGACGCTTATTACCCCACGGACCCCCATTTGAAAAGATAAGCCAGGGACCCCAATAAGAGAAGGTTTTTATGGCTCTCTAGCAGTGATTCTCAACCATTTTAATTTCAAGGACCCCCAGTTTAACATGCATTAGGCTACGGACCCCCATTTAATGGCATTTCTATCTCTGGGACCCCAATTCATATTGTAAAATCAATGTTAATTTAACTCTGAGAGTGTACAAATGGAACCAAATGGACCCGTTAGGGTCCATTTGGTTCCATTTGTACACTCTCAGAGTTACAGAACCATAAGGGTCCATTTGGTTCCTGTCCATCATTTAGCACACCGTACACACCGTATGTACACTTGCTGTGTACACATTAACCGCATCCTTACTAGGATTGTGTACCTAAATTTGGTTTTAAGTTGGAACCAAATCCAAAATGCCAAGTACCGGATACCTACTGTATATACCAAAAAAAAAAAAATGAAATTTGGCTCTGCTTCTACTGTATTTGGCTCTGCTTATCGGTTCCTAAACTTGCTTATAACCCTTTATTATTAGAAACAAATGCTGGAAGGGTGTGCGTATCTATCTGCCAGGAGCCTAAATTCTAATCCTTATGCATAGGTGGTATGCTACAAGCTAACGATAGCCATTCCTATACAGTACTTCACAGCACCAAAGACATAGAGCGCATTGTCAAAGTAATGTGGCTCCATACTGGCCAAAACAGTTGTGCTGATACATTTAAAGGACTAATGCGGTGAGTCTGCTAATACCTCAGGCAGTGCTGATATCTAGAATGCTGAACCCTGCAGGGTCCTGACGCAGGATTACAGAGTTCAGATCTATTGCTAGGCGTGCAAACCCATCAAAACCATCAGCCCTATCCCTATTCCCTTGCCTTAAAGTTGAGCTGGGTTCAATATGTCAAGCTAGTCGGTTCCCAGTCCCCGCGGCTCCCCAAAGGCCTTAATTGTGCTTTTTTTATGACCGAGTCATGCTAGCATTCTGACATACGGTATATGCAATGTATTCATCATGGATATATTTATCCCTGGATGGTAATTTTTCTCTCCAGTCACATCGTGGTCACAGACGTAGTTCAGCTTCCTCTCACAGGATCTAGATTGTGTCGAAGCCTTTTGATTTCCCGGATAGGGCTTTTAATGTGTCCATTCTTCATGGCTGACACCCAGAGTGATTATTTGTTATGTTTCCAGTAGCCCTGTCGTTTGGCGTGCTCAGGTCACCCCCTCCACATCATTTTCCCTTGAAATCTTCCGACGCAAAGTAATGGTTTTCATGTTTTTCTTTCCTATTTTTGGGCAAAGCAAAGCCAGGGATATTATGTTATGGGCCGTCCAACGCTCTCTCCCTTCTCTCTCTCTCTCTCTCTCTCACTCTCTGTTCCCCTTCGCCATAGCTTGGAATTTAATTGTGTTTTGACAACTCTTTTCCACTGCCAGCCCAATTATAGCCTCCAGTTGGGCTGGTAATGATAGTTGTTAATGGGGTGAAAAATGGCCGTGCATCTCTGACAGAAACCATAAGCAGATCCTTTGAAACATGGAGGTGGGAGCCAAGCAAAGCAGAGGTCAGCGCTGACCTCTCTCTGCTCCTCTGCTGCTGCATGGAGATTCCTTTATATAGAACACACGTCTCTGAAGGCCTCTTGCTCCACTGCTGCCGTGTGAGCGCGTGTGAGCCCCGCTCGGCCATTTTGCGTCAGTGTTAGAATAGCAGGGCAGTTAGTAGCAGAGGAGGCGCAGGGGGGCTACTGTATGAGAGACCATGGGAACGACACAGAGGGGCCGTCACACACACATGCCAAATGTCGTCAAAATTCTCACGCCCCCCCCACCGCCCCCCCATCATCTCTTCTTTCCTCCCTCTATCACGACTCCTTCTTCCTTGTCATTTCCCCTCGTTTCCCGCGGCAGGGGAAAGGGATCGATCGTCCCCTTCCCAAAGTTATTTTTAAGCAAAGATAAACAGGGAGTGCAATGCCGTCCCTGGGAGCCGCGGGGTTGCCTACTAAGTGTCAAGTTGTCGTCGTCGCGGGTTTAGCTTTCTTTTCTTTCTCATCTTGTTTTACGTACAAGTTGCGCGTGTAGTCTCCAGGGAGGCGTTGAGGGTGGGGGGGGCTGGAGCGGGGACGCGAGGACAGAGGGTGGGTGAGGGGGGTTAAAGAATGACACGGGTGTCACCAGAGTAGAGGAAGACGTGGGAAGTCCTGTGCTGTTGCCTCGCTTGATTGTAGCACATCCTATTATTATCCCTCGGACTGTGCGACAACGCTGACCAGAAAAGACCCTAAACACACACACACACGCACACATACAGTACACAGTTCTCTCCCCCTCTCTCTCTCTCTCTCTCTCTCTCTCATACACACAGGGCAGGCCATTCCCAAGTCTTATTTCTGCCGCATTATGGGAACGTTTAAATTTAGCCTTGGCAGGGAGTGCAGGCATAATAATCAAAGTATACTTGTCACCAGTGGCTCCCAGCGCTAGGTGGTCCCGACTGCTCTTTAGGAGGACTGTCGCACAGCGGGGGAGCCATGGTGGTTCGGCCAGGGGAACCGGATCCAACATTGAGGAACCGGAATCGGTTCCATCACATTTTGGAGCCGTTTCCAGAACCGGTTTTATCACAGTGTCAGAACGTGTATGCTATGCAATCACAATGCCGGTGGTTCTCAAACGTTTTAACCTATTAAAAGCGGGAACGCATCTGTCTAACCACTTTAACCATTATTTTATACCTTGGCTGTTCAAAAATAGCAGATATACAAGCTTGAGTTCCGCGCTATGAGCTTGTAGATCTGCTTTTCTTCTTCTTTTTTTATCGTGAAATGATTTTTAAGCGAACATTTCGTAACTCAAATCTTTGCTTCTGGGGGTGTCCCTGGAACTAAATATTTTGAGATGGGGGTCGGCGGCCAAATACATATTATTTTGGGGGTCCTTGACACCACTGATATAGCAACATACGTTTTTCATAAACCTGTTGTTAGGATTTAGAAGACATGTGTAGATGAGTTCCTGGATTGAATGGGTTAATTTCAAGGACCACCATAACTCTCTGAGGGCGTACAAATGGAACCAAATTAACTCAAGAGCTGTAAGGTCGATGGCAAAACTGGAGCTCCTGGGTGTCTATTCTTCCCTCTTTTGCCCCATAATGAAAAGAACTGGACCTGCATTCATTCAGTGATGTGATCGCTTCAAAAAGTGTGCGATTGAGTTAAATCAGACCCTGTGATACAAATGGTTGTCAATGAAAGCAGAGGACACGGTGTGCAGCTGGGAGTCCTGATGACTGATGTGATATTTTCATTGTGGAAGTAGATTTAATGTAGGGGGGGGGGGGGGGGGGGCGTGACAGAAGCCTGCCAGGCACAAGTGGCCGCAACTCATAAAATCTAGCTCTTGTACTTGTAAGCTAAGCCCTGCATGTGTGTGTGTGTGTGTGTGTGTGTGTGTGTGTGCGCGTGTGTGTGTGTGTGTGTGTGTGTGTGTGTGTGTGTGTGTGTGTGTGTGTGTGTGTGTGTGTGTGTGTGTGTTATAGAGTGTATTTTAATGTTATTCACGGCGTGAAAGCCCACAAGAGGTCAAGGGTGATGAGGTGCTAAAGAGGACTTTGACACACACCACACACACACACACACACACACACACACACACACACACACACACACAGAGTCCTGGTCACCTGCGGGGCTTTTCGGCCCCGGCCCCCCACTGAGTGGAACTGTCACCACATTGAGTGTTCTACTAATTAGCCTGTGATTTGTGTTATGGACCACCAAGACTCTCTATTAGCTGTGTGTGCGTGCGTGTTTATGTGCAGTTAACTCATCTGTGTCTCTCTTGTCTTTTCCATGTGGTGTTCCGGACCTCAAAATGGACTTGTCTTCACAGGTGAGTGTTGAATGTCATGTTGTTTTTACCAAGGTTTCATCACAAACTTCCAAAACTGCTTTGTGAAACAACAAAATTGCCAAAGTTGAACAAGGACACAAAGATCCATTTATTCCACTTGTTGGCTTAAAGCACTGCTTCCCAAATATAACGTCACGACCCATTTTCGCTCAATATCCAGTTTTTTTTAACCTTTCCTACAACGAAAATGTTTTTGTTTGTTTGTTTTTTTAAATATTGAAAATGTTTCCAAAATGTTCAAAAATACTGATAATAGCAGATGTACAAGAATGAGTCATGGTGCAACGCATTGTGAGCTTGTACATTGGCCTTATACTCTACTTTTGAAATAGGGCTTACGTGGTTTATTCATGATGTATTTTTGTGCGTTTGCGTCCCGGGAAGACACCACATCTTTCTTTTGGGTTTTGAGCTGAAGAGATTTGGGAAGCCCTGGTGTACATAGTCAGTATAGTCCATTGATTCTCAAAGTGGGGTCCTTGGGGGGGTCCCCAGCAAAATTAGTTAATATAGCGTCACAATCATTTTAACCACTTTAACCATATTTTATACTTTGGCTATTCAAAAATAGCAGATCTACAAGCTCATAGCTATGAGCTTGTAGATCTGCTATTTTTGAAAAATCCATGGCACAAAATATTTTTGAGATGGGGGGGGTCCGCAGCCAAATACATATCATTTTTTGAGAACCACTGTTGTATGACACGGTTTGCGTGCTCTGTCACGTTCAGTAAGCACAACAACAGCAGTACTGTTGACCAGCGTTTAACGTCAACGTATTTCTCATACTTCCCAAAGTATGGAGGCGGAGTGATGCTGAATGAACCTGGCACCCTCCTCCACCTCTGTGAAAGGGGGGGGGGGGTTACTAACTCACAGCCAAACCCTGGTGATCAATCTCCCTCCCCGGGGAGAGGGAGAGATTGAGTTCTGAGGAAGTGAAGGTGTAGGGGGTGAGTTTTAACCAAGGGGAGTCCCAGCAGGGATACACACACACACACACACACACACACACACACACACACACACACACACACACACACACACAGAGGAAGAATAACAGTCATACATCTAGCGCGTCATCAGCTAGCCTCTGTTGGCTCAGTGTTGACGCTGGTGTACCCTCACTGCTGCTACTGGAGTTTCTCATCACCACTGTGTGTGTGTGTGTGTGTGTGTCTGTGTGTGTGTGTGTGTGTGTGTGTGTCTGTGTGCGTGTGCGTGTGTTGGCTAACATCGCTGTCTGTATTTGTTTAGCATGAGTGCATAAGTGGGGGGTCTTCCATGGTGTGTGTGTGTGTGTGTGTGTGTGTGTGTGTGTGTGTGTGTGTGTGTGTGTGTGTGTGTGTGTGTGTGTGTGTGTGTGTGTGTGTGTGTGTGTGTGTGTGTGTGTGTGTGTGTGTGTGTGTGTGTGTGTGTGTGTGTGTGTGTGCGCTCCCAGCCAGTGCTAAGCCCCCCATTGACTCAGGGCAGCTAGAACAGGCCTGCTCCAGACAACCTACACTCTTGACAATGCACTCAGGAAACCTCACTGTCTGAGCCACTGATCCTCTCCTGTGTGTGTGTGTGTGTGTGTGTGTGTGTGTGTGTGTGTGTGTGTGTGTGTGTGTGTGTGACTCTGTGTATGCATGTGCGAGATAGTTTGTTTGTGTGTCTTTGTGTGTTTGTATCTGTGCAGAGATAGTTTGTTTCTGTGTGTGTGAGAGAGAGAGAGAGAGTGAGACAGAGGAAGAGTGAAGAGATATTTCACTTCTCCCACTAATCCTCCTCCTTTCTCTCCACCGCTCCTCCTCCTCTCCCCTTCTCTTTGTCTGTCAGGACAGACACACTGGAGAGAGACATTAGTAGACTAGAGACATGAACGTGTGTGTGCGTGTACGTGCGTGCGCGCCGGCGTGCATGTGTGTGTGTGTGTGTGTAGGAGTGCAGGGCTGCTTCCTTGAAATATGAAGTGTGGAAAGTTCTGCCTGGTTTTCTGCGTGAGAAATCTGACAGTGAGTTTCGCAATGAGGCGTCCTCTGGCCACGCTCTGCATCAGAGGAAAAGCTCTCAAGCGCTAATCTTTGGCCCTCGTTTGATAAACAGTTTGCTTTGAAACTGCTGGGTGTACTTTTTTTTTTTCCGCTCTTACAAACCGATGAAATGAATACTCCAATTGAGTCCCAGTTCCTTGCAAAGTCATCCTCCGCAAAGCCATGAAAAAAGGGCACTAGTAAAAAATTATTACCCCCAGAGAGAAGAAAAAAAACACTTAGCCCTGCGTTTGATCTGCCTTTATGAAATACGCTGTCAGACAGCGTTTCATACAATCCCACATTATTCGGAACCGCAATGCTTATGACAGCCGTAAATTTCAAAATGGCCGACGTAAGTAGAGCAGTGACAGACAACAGGGGAAAGGGAAGGGGTGGGTGGGGGGGGCTAAAGACATTACTTGGGTAACGCCCTCTAACCCGCCCACCCCCTCGCCCCCCCTGTGTCCAGCTCACCTCAGGATCAAACAAGAGGGAGGGTTTGAAGTAACAAATCATGTCTTCTAAAGTGGAACATGCACAGCATGGACAGCCAATCAGATTCCTTTTAATTTTGAGCTGTGGCTTCATCACACTATACTTGCGTGGACAGAGAGAATCCCCCATCACCATTCTGCTGACTACAAATGCTGTTTTTATTTTTGTTTTCATTTTTGTTGTTTGCTGTTTTTAGCAAGTCTGCAAAGCACTTTGTAAATATGTTTGGACAAGCGCTATACAAATACATTAATCCATTGGTTCTCAAAGTGGGGTCCGGGGACCCCCAGGGGTACTTGAGGGGGTTCCAGGGGGTCCCCAGCTAAATGATGGACAGGAACCAAATGGACCCTTATGGGTCTGTAACTCTGAGAGTGTACAAATGGAACCAAATGGACCCTAACGGGTCCATTTGGTTCCATTTGTACACTCTCAGAGTTAAATTGACATAGATTTTACTATATAAATTGCAGTCCAAGTGATAGAAATGCCATTAAATGGTGGTCCGTAGACCTAATGCATGTCAAACTGGGGGTCCTTGAAATGAAAATGGTTGAGAATCACTGCTAGAGCCGTAAAAAAAAACTTCTCTTATGGGGGTCCCTGGCATATCTTTTGAAATGGGGGTCCGCGGGCTAATAAGTGTCAATTTGGGGGTCCTTGACATGAAAAAGTCTGAGAACCACTGCATTAATCATCATCCTCATCATCACACTGTCCTTCAAACCCAAAGAAAAGGTCAGTCAGTGAAGTAAGGAAAAGAGGAATCAATCACATTTTTAAACCCTGCCTAGCCCTGTTAGCCTATCCATGTTAATCTATGGCCCTGATAGCCCAACCAGGCCCCGTGGCTCCCTGAGCAGGCTAACTGCCATAGCGTGTGAAGCTGAATAAAGTTATTACACCCATGTCAGGCCAAACGTTTTTAACCAAAAGCCAGAGTGTTGATTCATGAGTGCCTTAACATTTCACAGAGATTCTCCTCCCCTGTTGACAATTCGCGACAGCTAATATTACCGCCTGACCCCCACCTCGCACCCGCCCCCAACCCCATCCACCCTCGGTCTTTTCTGGGGTGCTGAAAATTGAACTGGTGACATTTATAGCGCCGCTCAGATATTATTGTGCTGGCGTGTTCTGGGGGAAAAAAAAGAAAAAGTTCAACTCCTGTTTTTGTTTTACAGCCATGGCTAGGAACTCCTGCTGAGCTTATGAAATTCCTGGGAGAAAGCCACGTGCGTGTGTGTGTGTGTGCATGCGTGAGGTGTGTGTGTGTGTGTGTGTGTGTGTGTGTGTGTGTGTGTGTGTGTGTGTATATGTCTGTGTGTGTGTGCGTTCTTAGACGTGGGAATGTTCTATCCTTCCTGAGTTATCCTTTTTCACTTAATGACTGTTCCTGTGCATGCAGTGGCCAGACTGTGTTAGAAGTCAGTATTCTCCCTCTGAGCTGTAATGCAATCTAACCTTGACAGGGCCAGAGACAGCCATGCTGTGTGTGTGTGTGTGTGTGTGTGTGTGTGTGTGTGTGTGTGTGTGTGTGTGTGTGTGTGTGTGTGTGTGTGTGTGTGTGTGTGTGTGTGTGTGTGTGTGTGTGTGTGTGTGTGTGTGTGTGTGTGTGTGTGTGTGTGTGTGTGTGTGTGTGTGTGTGTGTCAGCAATAGCGTAATGTAGCACACTTACTTTATATCAGTCAGTATGTCTGTTGCTTCATGTGTGTTTGTCTGTCTTACCTGTGTGTGTGTGTGTGTGTGTGTGTGTGTGTGTGTGCGCGCGCGCTTGTAAGAGCATACATGTATGTGGGAAGTGTGCCTGTACATATTGCACGTCTCTCATTCTGTGTCTATGTGTTTCTTTGTATGTTTTTCTGCTTACCTGTGTGTGCGTGTGTGTGTGTGTGTGTGTGTGCGTGCGTGTGTGTGTGTGTGTGTGTGTGTGTGTGTGTGTGTGTGTGTGTGTGTGTGTGTGTGTGTGTGTGTGTTTCTGGTTTGGTGATGTTGTGAGCGCTGGGTGAGATGATCCAGACCCCTGCTCTGCTTTCTATCACCGTGAGCTGCCCAGGGCCAAACCACACCATACACACACATGCACTCGCACGCACAGCACACGCGCATGTGCACACAAACACACACACACACGCGCGCGCGCGGTACATACACAGTGGGCAGCCAACAGCAATGCAGCACTACACCTCTGAATGAAGCCAAACATGACTACACCTCAAGTATTGCATGTAGAGAACACATGACCCACCGCTGTCCAATCACAGCTCAGTGAACACTCTGCTGTCTAATTCAAGCACAGCTATAAATGAATTATTGGATGATACCTCATCCAAAGGTCTATGGATTATTCATCAGTCCACGGTGTCCGAGTGTCAAATAAGAGATGATGTTAAACTTGGACCCCAGCATACCTGTTCTGGGTGGAACATTCGACAAAAATAGCAGAACTACAAGCTCAAAACGCGCCGCATTTTGAGCTAGATAGATGTGCTATTTTTGCCAAATAGATTTGGTGTAGACGGAAATAAGCAGTCCAAGGACAGGTGTAACTCAAGATTAGAGGGTTTAAGTGGTTAATGTATTAATTATCAAAGTTAGACAACTATATCGTCGACATAGAGCATGACAACAGCTAAGCCATTAAGCAGATGCTCTTACCCAGAACAACAATAAGTGAGATGGGTTCCATGCCTTGGACACTTTGACAGTACACATGT
>NC_139945.1:48968227-48975727 GCF_963454915.1 Gymnoscopelus microlampas | reverse complement strand
TGGAATTCACATCCATCACTCGTTGGTTTTTCAACCGTCGTCGGCCATCTGTGGATTCTTAAAGGGACACGGAATAAAAACTGGCCCCCAAATCATGTTCAGAATCATATCGATCTATCTTTGGTTTATGGAATTGGAGAGTATTACAGTCAGACGTATCAGATTTCCGTCAAGGCTTTTGTTTTAGATGTAAAGGAAAACCTCTTTGATGGCCCAAGACCACAGCAGAGCAGGTAAAATAGTACTTGACACGACCACAGACAGTGTGTAGCTGGAGCAGGGGGAAACATAAACCCTCTGTCCATAGAAGGAGGAGTCCTCGGTGCTTCGCTCCCACAGGGTGCGACACAGACGAGCCAGCAGCGCTGGCACCAGAGACTGTCAACATCGAATTTATACTGCCAGTAATCAAGTACACTCAACAACAGTCAAGAGAAACAGCCAAAAGGTATTTTGGTAAAGATCCAAATATGGTCCGAGAAAAGAGTCCGCTAGCTCGCACAAAAAAGTTCAGTCTCCAGTAAACGACTGGGTCTCAAGCCGGAGTTATACTGTGTGACGTACGGGTGTTACACGCCGAGAATTGCAGATCTGCACGCTCACGACACGTCGCAGTGGCTTTAGAAGTACAAGGAAGCTCATTGAAGAAAAATAGAAAACACAACAAGGCGTTCTGGGGTGGAAATACCATAGCCGTTAATGGGTGTTTTATTGGATCCTTTATATGGGTGTCATTAAAAAGCAAACGCAAGTCTTATGATGATCCACATTGCGCGATGTCATAATATCGTTCATGGTCACAAGATGACTATGGAACTAGTTCACACACACACACACACACACACACACACACACACACACAAACACACGCTCACACACATATAGGGCGTCCAAATTTAGCACCCTTGCCTGTTGACAGTGAAATATGTATTTTCAAGGTGTTAAATATGTGCCACGGGGGAAGAGGATCTGCCACTTGTTTTCACTTCTCTGTCAGGAGGGCAGAAATGTAATAAAAGTCTGCTCCATAACGGTGCCAGCGAAAATCAAATGCAAGTCTTATGAGTATGATTCACATAATATCATGATTTCATAATGTCGTTAGCCTATTACATGATCACAAGATAAAATGGCGGGCGGACGGCGGCAACGCAAATGCACCATTTCCACAGATGAGCGCCGCATATGAATATGATATGTGTTAAAGGCCACATCAATAAGATGTGTTAATATGATCTGCTCTGCAGTCGCGGTCCATGCATTATCCAGACCCCCACAAACCCCAACACACACACACAGACTCTCTCTCTCTCGTTCTCTGTCGATAGCATAGGCAGCGCTGCTCCCCTGACAGTGTTTGCTATAAAAGACTATAGGAAGCTTAAGACTCTCATATCGATATTGGAACAAAGACGAAAGGAGGGGGAAAAAAATACTTGATACTCCATTGAAGTTGTTCAAATTTCACATTGACCTTTTTTCTTGGTATAGTCAGGGGACTGGAACTAGCTAACTGGTCTTTGTCCTCTGCAGGAGTAGATCCAGTATCAGTGCTTTTAGACCATATGGCTGACCTCCACACAATCAATGCTGTTGGACTCTCTGAAGCAATTAGCTGGTGATATGTGGAATATGAATATACTCATACTCTGGATGTGCGCTAGCGTCAGCTGTCTACAGACAGCAACACCCGGAGAAACTGCAGTGCTCGAGGGCCTGTGGTATTCATCTGCATTAATATATTGTTTTAATACACTAGGGCTGCAGCTAATGTACATTTTCGTAGTGATTATTCTATTGATTACTAGTTCAATTAATTACATCATCTTGAAGCATTTATATTCACATTCATGTTTAATATGTCAACGAAAAAATTGCGGATCTTCAACCTCACTGACAATGCATCACATTGCCACATTGCAGTGGACATTATTGTCATTTTGGCTCCACTTGAGTCACCACGCCAAGTGGTGCTCTAGTAGTAGACATTATATCGTATCACATTCATAGATCAGGGTGCTGAAACAGTGCTGCTGTCTAGTACTGGTTTAGTCTGACAACAAGGATGTATGTCTACTTTAATGCAGCACCATATTTGTGTTTTTAGCCGTTATAAAGTATTTGGCTACTGTATAGAATTATTTATTTAACCCATTAAGACCGGGAACGCATCTGTGTCACTTTAGATTTATTTGGCTATTAAAACATAGCAGATATACAAGCTCATAGCGCGGCACTCGGTGCCGCGCTATGAGCTTGTAGATCTGCTATTTTTGAAAAATCTTGAAAAAAAATATTTTTAGATTTTTTTTCAAAAAACTGTTAGGATTTAGAAAACATTTCTAAGAATCGCCTCAGGTCTTAATGGGTTAAATCTCCACATTTTGACAGTGATGGATTACGTCAATGGGATAAAAAAAAAATGTTGGCGGTGTCCTCTGAGCATGGAGCAGGATGCTCTGTGGTTTGTTAGGGAGGGATGGCGGCGTCAAGATTCGATGCTCATCTGTCTGTTGGTGCCACTGTCAATCCCTGCTGTCACACGCAAGAACACACACACACACACACACACACACACACGCACACGCACACATTGCAAGTGTATCGCTTTGCACGTATCTGGGCTGTGGTTATTGAACTAAAGATGTGTGTATGTGCATGCACGCTTGCTGTGCATGCGTGCACGTGAGAGCGTGTGTATGTGCGCATGTGTGTGTCTGTGTTACAAGGCTGGTGAGGGTCCGGCTGGCGTGAACTGGAGACCCCCCGAGTGCTCTTTGTGCTAATAAAACAGCAGCTCTATGGGACACTCGACACCCCCGATCAAACTCCATTACATTACCGAAATATTACACCTCCCTGAGCCAGGAGCCCGCACCCTGCACATGCATTTACATGTCAAAGGTGCGTGTGTGTGTGTGTGCGTACGCGTTAGAACGCACGCGCATGGACGGGAATGTGTAAGTTAATGTATTTGAACCAGTCATGTTGTACGTCTGTATGTGTCTTATGTGGTGTGTGTGTGTGTGTGTGTACGTTTGTGCGTTTGTGCGTGTGTGCGTGTGTACAGAATAGTGCATGTGTGTGTGTGTACAAGGGTGGACACGTGTGCTTGTAGCCTTGAATAGTCCAATGTGTGTTTACCTCCGGTGTTGTCAGTGACTTGACAGTGCCTTCACAATACGCCGTCTCCGTCTGCTCTCTAAGTGCTGGCGTCTGCATCGATCGGGTGCATCTGACACCCTGCTGGGATGATATCATGATACACCCTGGTTTGATATCTCCAGCCCTACTGGGCCGGCGACGCTGAACAGAGGGCTGAAAGAAGGGAAAGGTTCAGTGCCGGCCGGGCCTCCCCTCTTAGTTGTCAGGGTGGTAGGTTAAGGCTGGCCACTAGAACGCCCACTAGCCACACTCTGGTAGAGTTAAAGTCGTCGGTAAGACTGATGTCTCTATGAAGGTGTGAATCTCCTAATCGCTCATTGTTTGGAGTTCCATGTTGACTCATTCAGAATAAATGCCAGAATAGATAAATAAATGAATCATCCGCTGCCCACTTTTCAAGTAGTCAGACAGAATATTTATCGCCAGTGTGATCGATCCCCTGATCGTTGGTAATCACGGAGGGTTTCACTGTGCTTCCGCGAAAAAGAATGTCATCGCTTGTTAAAGGCCGTTGAAAATGGCATTTCTCGACAAATATTACAAATAAAAATACAAATAAAAACAAATATGTTAAAGGCCGTTGAAAATGGCATTTCTCGTCCAAAACATACCGTTTTGCATGTGTTCGCTTCCCGCGCTAAACTCTTCTGTCCACCATGACCTGCCAACTCGGATTTATTGATTGATTGAATACTTTATTAACCCATTAAGACCTGGGACGCATCTGAGTCAACATGCGGGATGTATAAGAATTGCTGTTATCCAGGTATGTTTGGGTGTTTATGTATGAGATATTGCTGAAGCTGTGAATAGAAAATTAACGGTGCTATGGTGCTGTAAATGAATTATATGTATTTTGTGAAAATCCCACTGTTCCAATACCTCAACTATGACAGTGATCACGTGTGAGGGGGACATGCTACACATTTGTGACAATGTGTGTTGTGTTACACTCACATCTCTACTGTGAAGAATGTGTGTGTGAAAGTGAAAGGAGAAAATTAAATCCAGTAGAGCCTCTATGGCCGGTGGGTGAAGAAGGATAATTTCCTGTCCTGCTGCGTATGGGGGTGAGTGAGTCCGTGGCTTTACACAGGCGAGGGTATTTCGACAGAGGAAATGACAAACGCTTGCTGTTTATCGTATACAGCCAACAGCGTAAATATTGAGACAGTGAGCCAAAGTTAGCCCTGTTTGCCTTTGACTCGCTGTGTAGAAATGGATTCAACATCAAAAGAGGAATATGGGGCAAAGAGACACACTGGATGCTTTTCAGGATCAGACCTTTATTGACATCCACGTTAAAACATGTTACTGTAATGGCATCTGTGAAAGTCTTTAGTCCACTGACCACCCCCCCCCCAGCGCATACACCATTATATCACTGTTGTCGGCTGGAAAATATCTACGTCAAAAGAGCATTCACTTTCATGAAATGAAAAAAATAACTTATATCCACTGTTCCAGTGGATATACTGGAGTTATGAGATATAGTTATGAGATTTAGTCAGATTTTTTTGGGCTAGCCACTTTCAATCTGGCATCCCTATATATTGGCAAACATAAAAAAAAGCACATCTACATGTGTTGTGGGATTGTTGATCTGTGTCAGAGGCAAATGAGGAACAGGCATTGAGAATCAATGTTCGTTTTGGTGTGTGTGTGTGGGGGGGGGGTAAAGGTTTGTGCATCTGTATGTGTTTGTACAGATGTTTTTTTTACAGAATATAATGCAGAAAGGGTGCATTGGGTAATTTAGAAATCACACAGACGTATATTGGCTGGATATCATTTTTTTACTCCGGTATCGGCCCCCAAAAATACAGTATCGGTCAGGCTCTTGTCTGGGTGCATGCTGACTACATGCATGTGCGTGTGTGTGTGTGTGTGTGTGTGTGTGTGTGTGTGCGTGTGTGTGTGCCCGTGTGCCCGTGTGTGTGTGTGTGTGTGTGTGTGTGTGTGTGTGTGTGTATGTGTGTGTGTGTGTGTGTGTGTGTGTGTGTGTGTGCGTGTGTGTGTGTGTGTGTGTGTGTGCGTGCGTGCGTGCGTGCGTGTGTACGCGCGCCTGCGCACATGCACACATACATTCTTATGCGTTTGTGCGTAGGTTATGAGTGTGTGGGAGGGAGGGATACGCTGTGATTCAGTCAGGTCAGTGATTTAAGACTCCTCTCTCCCAGCGTCCATTCCAGGGTCAGGGCAACACTGCTTTGATCTCTCATTAGGGGGTAAGCAAAACACACAGGGCCCACATGAAACAGCACTACATCACAACCTAGAGAGAGAGAGAGAGAGCATGCTGTTGTTACGGCACTAATGGAACGATGTAATGAGCGAGGGAGAGGGGAGAATGAAGCTAGAAGAAGGATGGAGATACAGTATAGAAACCAAGTGGATAAACAGCCTGGAAGGAGCTCAGATGTGATGCTTGTACAGCATGTTAAAATGTGATTATAGAAAACACAACAGACAAGAGGCAGCAGGAAAATGACTAGACTGTGGGGGGAGAGAGAGAGAGAGAGAGAGAGAGAGAGAGAGAGAGAGAGAGAGAGAGGGGGGAGGGAGGCTATAGACAAAAACGTCTTGTACAAGAAAACTGAAAACTGAGACTGTGGAGAGTAAACAACAATGGCAACAACAACAACAAGAGCGATTTAGAAGCAAAAATGTGTTGTCATTTTCAGGCTTTGGGGTTTTTCTTTTGATGATCAGCTTTGTGAGTCCCTCCCAGTCACACTACGTGGTCACACATGCTCACTCTCATGTAGGACACGCTAACACATGCACACACTCATGTAGGACACGCTAACACATGCACACACTCATGTAGGACACGCTAACACATGCACACACTCATGTAGGACACGCTAACAACACATGCACACACTCATGGTGTGTGCATGTGTTCGCTTCCCGCGCTAAACTCTTCTGTCCGCCATGACCTGCCAACTCGGATTTATTGATTGATTGAATACTTTATTAACCCATTAAGATCTGGGACGCATCTGAGTCCTTTTTTGATTTGAGCTAAAAAAGCATTATTTTACACTTTGGCTATTCAAAAATAGCAGATCTACAAGCTCGTAGCGCGGCACCGAGTGCGGCGCTACGAGTGCGGCGCTACGAGCTTGTAGATCTGCTATTTTTGAAAGATTATGAAAATGTGTGCAAATCTTTGAATATATATATTTTTAAAGCGAACATTTGTAACTCAAATCTTTGCTTCTGGGACCCCCTGGAACAAAATATTTTGAGATGGGGGTCTGCGACCAAATACACATAATTTTGGGGGTTCTTGACATGAAAAAGATTGAGCATCACTGATATAGAAACATAGGTTTTTCAGAAAACTGTTGGGATTTAACCAGTTTAACAGTACAGGTCAGGTAGTACAGTCAAAGGATATGCTAAAAGGATAACACAAAAAGACCCCGGGGCTTGTTTCCATTGTGGTCCATGAGGAGGGCGAGATCGCCAGTGCACGACGCCATTGGCTGCTCGGCACTCACTTGGGCACCTTGACGCCTTGGACTGGAATCTCAAGTGTTTTGAAAAGTCAGGCATTTGTTGTAAAACCGTACATACGCAGGATGTTGCATGAACTAAAACAAGCGCTCCCGCAAAAATGTCTGTGGGAATTGTATCCGTATATATGTATTGGACAGAGACAGACAGACAGACACACACACACACACACACACACACACACACACACACACACACACACACACACACACACACACAGAAAGAGACAGAGAGAGGGTTGATATTTTGGTGCCAGAGAATCTTAGCTGTCAGGCAAAATCTTTTTTAGAGCAGTTCCTTATTGATATACCCCACGGTACAAACACACACACACACACACACACACACACACACACACGCACACGCACGCGCACACAAGACATTAATATTTGCCTGATAACGCTCCAGTAAAGACACACACACACTGAGCAGAGCGTCAAAAATATTTTTTGTCCGTCTTTTTGTTCTCCATCTCCATCTGTCTTCCTCTCCTCTCATCATTTGTTCCATCAACCTTCAACTGATGCTGATTATTGTCACCTTTCTCTTTCTTCTCTTCTTCCTGTCTGTCTGTCTGTGTGTGTGTGTGTGTGTGTGTGTGTGTGTGTGTGTGTGTGTGTGTGTGTGTGTGTGTGTGTGTGTGTGTGTGTGTGTGTGTGTGTGTGTGTGTGTGTGTGTGTGTGTGTGTGTGTGTGTGTGTGTGTGTGGTTGGCTTATAGGGGTGTCATAATCAGGGAGGATAGATTGGGTGGTGTGACACACACACACACACACACACACACACACACACACACACACACACACACACAC
>NC_139945.1:48953227-48960727 GCF_963454915.1 Gymnoscopelus microlampas | reverse complement strand
GAACACCTCACGCACACACTAGTTAAGTCTCTCACACACTATAGTGAAACCTCACACACACACTACTGAACGCCTCACACACACACTAGTAAAGCCTTTTTTTAAAGGCTTTTACTAGTGTGTATGTGAGGTTTTAATATGGTGTGTGAGAGGCCTTACTAGTGTGTATGTGAGGTTTCACTAGTGTGTATGTGAGGTGAATCTCAGTAGTGTGTGTGAGAGACAGTCACAATATGGCGATTTAGTGTAGTGGGTAGAGCATTGGCCTTACAAGCAAGAGATTGTCGGTTCAAACCTGACTCAGGGTAGACATTAGTAAGGTAATGTAAATGCAATTTCTCCAGGTTCTACCACAACAAATAGGTTCTGAGACACTACAACAGACATATGAACCCAATTCATCGTAATTTGTATGCATGGGGACTCATTTAAAAAAAGCATAAGTGCTTTATGAGTTATCCAGTTTAGTAGATTTTATTATATCAAAATTATAATAATAATAATAATAATAATGTCATGATCAAGCTCTCGTCCTCAGTAAGCTGAATGGCTTGCAGTTTGAAAGAGGTTTCTAGGTGTAAACAGGGCGGTTCTCAACCAAAGGTGTGAATTGAGTCAAGAGACAATGAACTGAAATTATGGATAAATGTCAACCATACTGGTATGTATTTAGCAGCGTTTTAGCATGGGCACATTATAAGGATAATTCGTTTTAAAAGGTCGTTCATGAAAGTCCTTGCGGTCTTGTTTCCAATGATAACCTGTGAGCAATTAGGGGTTAAGAGTCTTGCTCAGGGAAAAATTTCATGTCATCGACACATATGCTGACCTGGCCGGGAATCGAACCTGCGGCAACCAGGGCCTCTGGCTCCGTAGGCGGGCTCACTAACCACTCAGCTATGGCCGCCCATTTTGGATGAATCCTTTTATTGTAACAGAAAGAGGCAGCTGTAACTGTTAAAAAGTGATTAGTTTTTGAAACGTTAAGTATAGCTTGGAATCAATGTAATGTATTTATTTATTTATTTTTATATAACTAAATCAAACGTAGTTTTACGTAGGCTTATGTAATTTCACAATTTTTTAATTAAAATAAAATAAATAATTTTGATGTACCACATTCACATTATTATTATGTTTTTTACATTGAAATGTATAAAACAAAAATCCCATAGATAAAGTATGTATTTTTATAAGGAGATAAAAGTAGCTGTAACAAAAAGTTAGATGGAAAAAATAGCGTTAAAATACTGGAAGCCATGTGATCCTTGGCTGCACGAGCGGTTTGTTTACATTCTAATAAGAGCGCATATAGCTCATTTGCATACGACGTTACCGTATTGATTTGATCCCACTGTTGAGCAGCCTTTCTAGGCTAGACTAGAGTCAATTAGACAGACAAGAGAGATGTTAATAAAATAAATTGCGGTCTGATATGCAAAACACCATTCACCCGGAGGAGAATGCATTTGAATAACGCATTGGATAATGTTTTAAACCATAGTATATGTTTGCCTAGCCTAGAGCAGGGGTCTTCAACAAGGGGTCCGGGACCCCGGGGGTCTTCAGAGTTACTACAGGGAGTTCGCAAAATCTATGTGAGATAGAACCTTTGCTCTCTCTTTCAGTATTTTTTACACTAACCACTTGAACCCCAGCATCCCTATTCTGGGGATGAACATTCACCGAAAATAGCAGATCTACAAGCTGACCACGCATCCTGCTGCATATATTGTCAGCTTGTAGATCTGCTATTTTTGGTGAAGAAGTTTGGCATTGAGGCAAAAAACCCACTAAGTACAGAGCCAAATGACAAGTTTACTAGTATTGAGTTTTCATATGTGGTTAAATGTCTGGAAAATACACAACATCAACATGAATCCAAAATATGAAAAAGTGTGTAAATAAACCAAATAAACAAAGAAAAACATCGACAGCCCCCCCCCCCCTTCCCCTTTTTTCTATGTTGTACATAAAGTGTTTTTTTTATTATGTAGTGATGATATACATGTTTTTTGGTGCTATTTGATATGTTGATGAATTGGACACCTAGGACCACAATGGACAGAAGACCGCAAGTCCTTTTTAGACTATGTGTTTGACTGTACTAGTGCTGTTATTACATTTCTGTCTAATAAAATACTCTATCAATACAAAACAAAACAAAGTTGTGCCTCACGTTAATGATTAATGCTTTGATTTCAATGTCAATTGCAAACAATTTATCTTATCTCAAGGTGCATTTTTATATCTTATCCAAATAAGAAATGCAAATGTATATAGGCTAGACTAAGCACATTCTACCCCTGATAGAGAGTATAGGCTATAAGCATGAATATTATTGGATTGCTCAATGATGATGGATTTGCGTAAAAAAAATCTATTTGGGGATTTCGTGGAGGCTAGCTGGCGTTGTGACTTACCTGTTAGCGGTGCTTTGCTGAGAATCCAATTTGCCATGAGCGAATCCCACCTAAGGAACGATTTTTTCCCCCTCTAGTCCTCTGAAAATGTTGTGACCACATTCATGTGTCTGGTCTTTTTAAGACAGATGTAAGGCTTTCTTTGACTTTTTTGGGTCAATTTTAGTCCCTTTTAAAGCCTCATTTGGACATACATAAACGAAATGATCTTTTAATACTACAACAGACATATGAACCCAATTCTCCCCAACAACATGTCATCTTGTAGGGGAGAATTGGGTTCATATGTCTGTTGTAGTGTCTCAGAACCTATTTGTTGTGGTAGAACCTGGAGAAACTGCATTTACATTACCTTACTAATGTCAACCCTGAGTCAGGTTTGAACCGACAATCTCTTGCTTGTAAGGCCAATGCTCTACCCACTACACTAAATCGCCATATTGTGACTGTCTCTCACACACACTACTGAGATTCACCTCACATACACACTAGTGAAACCTCACACACACACTAGTAAGGCCTCTCACACACCATAGTAAAACCTCACATACACACTAGTAAGGCCTCTCACACACCATAGCAAAACCTCACATACACACTAGTAAAAGACTTTCACACAACATAGTGAAACCTCACGCATACAGTACTGAAAATCTATCTGTTTGTCTGTCTGTCAATTTATATGTACAGTTTTTATCGGTTCATATAGTATATATCAGTGTGTTTTGCACAGTTATTTGTATAGTCTATTAGTTATTTTCATTTTAAAATGCACCACATGGAAACAAGATACACCTTCTTTTAAGATTTTATCCAATTTGGCCTATGTAATGGTGATACTGTATAAGTGCTTTTAAATGTTACCACGGTATTCCATTCTATTCTATTCTATTCTATTCCATTCTATTTTACTCAGAGCCTTCCATAAGCTAGAACTTACTAGGACCCATGAAGATCTGTGATGTTATTTTTCTTCTTACGTCTCCATTAAAAACACAACCACCTCTGTAGGCCTACTTACAAAAAAAAAAACAGTCATAAAAGAACTGACTCATACAAAAATGAAAATAGCATATCCATATAAGAGAAATGCTGTAGTTAAAGGTAGGGTAAGTGATTTGCTTTGGTTAAAATAAGTGTTAAATAGCTCTATATTCTGATAGTACTCATTGCTATAGAGTGTTTGTTCAGTATTAGGAGTCTCTTTGTCTCTCCAGCTCTTTATAAAACAGAAAATGCATTTTCGTTTCAGTTTCAGTTTAATTTCCAATTTTATCCAACCAGGACACAGAACTCAATCAGGATACAGATTAAACAAGTGAAATTGGAAGTGATGACACTAAGAAATGAGCAAACCAAATTGGAACTGGAACACTATACAAATTAAGCTTAAAAATGGGTACTTTCTCCTGATTGGCTGAGATTTTGACACCGACCGAAAAATGTATTTTCTGTTTATTAAATAGCTGGAGACAGGGAGACATCTGTTACTGAAAAAAACACTCTATAGCAATGATTACTATCAGAATATAGTATTTTAACCTTTTAACAAAATACTATTTGTTTTAACCAAAAAATAACACTTACCCTACCTTTAATATTAGCTTGGACCATCAAGCAGATGTTTCAGAAACACGCTTACCAGTGACATCATCGACGGGTAATCCAAGCTAACAGAAACAGCAGTCTTTCTATTCAGAGAAAGTTAGCAAGCTATAATATAAGTCATGTTCTTCTTGCATTAGTAAATGTAATAAATTAATTAAAATTAAATTTGAAATCTTCTTGTGAAATGACCAAACCTGACCACATTTGCCACTGGTAGGCAGGTCTCTGAACTGTCCACAGCCCTTCTCTGTGACACAGAGTGAGTAGGGGAAAAAATGGGTGAAGTCGTCCTTACAGTATCATTCTCTCATCCTCAATAGTCAGCAACAAAGTCCCTCCTCTTTGGTCATTTTCTCTGTGGTCCAGCAGCTCTGATGGCGTTGTTGAAGTCATAGTGTTTATATATAATATTTTTTTATTTCATTTTACCTTTTGTGTCAAGACAAGAGACAGTACACTGTATAATATAAAAAAACATAACACCACCAAAACAGACAACGCATTACAACAACAACAATAATAATAATAATAATAACTAGAAAAAGTGCTCCTCGGAGCACAACTCTCCGCCAGAAGACTTGTGTTGGGAATGTTGGGAATGTTCTATCTGTATAAGTGTCCTATCCGTCCCGTCTGTATAAGTGTCCTATCCCTCCTGTCTGTGTAGCCAATCAGATCACAGTATTTCACAGTATTGTCACGTGTCTCCCACTCGGTCACCGTATGGACCGAGTGGGAGTGAGCGAGTGGCCGGATTTTCGGTATTGGAATCTGGCTTATGACTCTTTCAAAGTGACACATGTATTTATAGGCCGCTATCCGTCCTGTCTATGTAAGTGTCCTATCCGTCCTGTCTGTGTAAGTGTCCTCTTCCGTCCTGTCTGTGTAAGTGTCCTATCCCTCCTGTCTGTATAAGTGTCCTATCCGTCCTGTCTATGTAAGTGTCCTATCCGTCCTGTCTGTATAAGTGTTCTATCCGTCCTGTCTGTATAAGTGTCCTATCCGTCCTGTCTGTATAAGTGTCCTATCCCTCCTGTCTGTATAAGTGTCCTATCCGTCCTGTCTGTGTAAGTGTCATATCCCTCCTGTCTATATAAGTGTCCTATCTGTCCTATCTGTCCAAATATAAAGAAATAAATAAAGAAATACATCGCATGGATGCAACTGGGACGCATCATCAGTGTTGTAGCCTAGGGTCATAGGGTGTTTCGGGTCTCGCAACATACAACATGCACCCTCACCCAGGTGACCCAGTCAGGGTTGATCAAGCCCCGACTTACGTCCCAGTAGCACCCACGGTCAGTCCTATAGGGAAAGACAGGGCCACTCAGTCCGCTTCTCCGGAAGTACTCTGCCGGGACTCGGGGAGGCTCTGGCACGTGGAGGGACTAGGCTCTGTGGGTTGTCTCCTGGCCGGGCTCCTCCTTCGTCTCACCAGGTCCAGGACCTGAGCGCTGCGCCACATCAGATGCACCGCCCCGATCCAAACATTTCCTTTTGGCGCGATGGTTCCTTGGGCCGATACCACTAGATTGGGCCGTCTAATGGTATTAGCTCCGCTTGCGGTACGCTGGAATGGAATGGCCCTCCTAAGGGCTCACCGCGGGTTTGTTGGGCTTCTTCCTCACGGAAGACACAGCATGGGGCGCTAACCCATACTGCTCCCGGGATACCGTCTACATTCCGGCTGTCAACAGTCTCTCCTGTGGTCACCAAACTATTCCTGTCCTGTCTGTCCAATTATGTATCCTATCTAATTGTTACAGTATCCACCATTTCTCAGCCATTTCGTGATGGTTCCTGTCTTACATCATTTTGAAAGTGACGGAGACACTTTCAAAATGACGCCATGTATATATAGACCACTATGCGTCACTAGCCAATCAGATCACAGTATTTCACGTGTCACGTGAGGCTTGACCAATCGGCGTGTCATGTTGAGAAAGTGAAAACAATACTCTCCTGGCGGAGAGTAATAATAATAAGGGTAATAATAATAATAATAATAATAATAATAATAATAATAGTAATAATAAAAATGACACCAAAATTGCTATATTTGACGGACGCAGTTGCTTTTCAAAAAAAAAAATCACACCTGTGTGAAGGTAGCGGCGCCTTTGATATATTTTGTCATAGATATTTGTTTCTACTAGAGAAACAATATTAAATCTCTGTCAATTTATTTCAAGGCTTCCATTGGAAGAATCTTGGACAGATAAAGTTAAATTGAGGATCTAACTTTAAATAACTTACCTAGAAGGAGACTTTAGCCAAATGAATAATAAAATGAAATTATTAGATATTTCTAGATATTACTCATTGTTTATTTAGTCATTGTTTATATAGACATCTAATTCTATATTCATGACATCATAGTGATGTCATGAATAGTAACATAGTGATGTCATGAATAGTGACCAATCAGAACGTTGGCGCACCTGACCAATCAGAACGTTGACGCACCTGACCAATCAGAACGTTGGCGCACCTGACCAATCAGAACGTTGGCGAGGCTGACCAATCAGAACGTTGACGCAAAAGCCAGGCATAGAGGGCTAATATCCGCTCTATACCTAAAGGTATAGAGCGGCTAGCACCGCTAAAAATAGGGTCTTGTCCTCACATCATTTCATCTGAGAATATGTAAGGAGTCCATATTTTATCATAAATGTACAACTTTCCCTTGATTTTGTATTTTTTCCCCCAACATCAATAGATTAGAGTAATTTTGGGCTTCCCATTCCTTCTCTCCCCATATGGAGTACTCTGATGTCATCAATATGATGTCACTGTCATACTACTGACATCATCATCATTGACTGGCCTACACTCCATATTTGGGCATTTCTGACACAGAACTCAGTTTATACGATATTAATATTATTTATATTGTGTCATTATGACATCGGACTCAGTAGTGTGTGCGTGAGGTGTTTGGTAGTGTGTTTGAGAGGTTCTACTATGGTGTGTGAGAGGCTTCACTAGTGTGTGTGTGAGGCGTTCAGTAGTGTGTGTGTGAGGTTCTACTATGGTGTGTGAGAGGCTTTACTAGTGTGTGTGTGAGGCGTTCAGTAGTGTGTGTGTGAGGTTTCACTATAGTGTGTGAGAGACTTTACTAGTGTGTGCGTGAGGTGTTCAGTAGTGTGTGTGTGAGGTTCTACTATGGTGTGTGAGAGGCTTTACTAGTGTGTGTGTGTGAGGCGTTCAGTAGTGTTTGTGTGAGGTTTCACTATAGTGTGTGAGAGTCTTTACTAGTGTGTGTGTGAGGCGTTCAGTAGTGTTTGTGTGAGGTTTCACTATAGTGTGTGAGAGGCTTTACTAGTGTGTGTGTGAGGCGTTCAGTAGTGTTTGTGTGAGGTTTCACTATAGTGTGTGAGAGGCTTTACTAGTGTGTGTGTGAGGCGTTCAGTAGTGTGTGTGTGAGGTTTTAATATAGTTTGTGAGAGTCTTTACTAGTATGTGTGTG
>NC_139945.1:48940727-48948227 GCF_963454915.1 Gymnoscopelus microlampas | reverse complement strand
GTAGATCTGCTCATTTCAAAAGATTTTTATACATTTGAAAACTTGTGAAATGGGACATTCTGCATAATGAGTACTTTCTACTTTTGGTACTTTAAGTACTTTTGATACCAAGTACATTTTGAAATCCAGACTTTTACTTGTAACAGAGTATTCGTACATTGTAGTATTGATACCTTTACGGCTCTGCAGTTACTGTACGTGTTAGCATCCCACAGGCAAGAACAAAGGACGTTAAAAAAGACAGGAAGAGAATCATGGAACGAGTGTCGTGCAGCCAGACAGCTCGCACACCACCATGAGTACACAAGCAGCTTTGGACAGACGAAAGAAATGAAAGATGAGAAAGGCATTCCCAGTAGGGAGTTCAACTCCAATTTAACACAAACAAGATGACTTTCAAATTTTTTTTTCTACTTGAAACGGCAAGTACATTGCAGCATGCAATTAATTCCCTATAAGATGCAGGCTTTCAGAGTGGAAGAGACGGGCAGTAATGGAGGATTTAGTCGCTAGATGTGGAGGAGACTGTGTGATAATGCATTCCCCCTGCATTTATGTGCCGTCCGTCCGTCCGTCCGTCCATCTGTATTATTTCTTCCATCCCAGTTGTTATTGTGGTTACATATCACTATGTACAGTTGAACTGTGTATTAAAAATGTACAGTCGAGCACGGAAGGCAGCATGTGACATGTTATCATCTTTCACGTCAGATTAGACCAGCCTCTTAGTGGTGTGATGTCACGTCACACCATCCACAACTAGTCTCTCTGTCTCTGTCTCTGTCTCTGTCTCTGTCTCTGTCTCTATCTCTCTCTCGCTCTCGCTCTCTCTCTCTCTCTCTCTCTCTCATCCTCACCTTTTTGTCTCCATGCGTGTCTGTGTGCCACGCTGTGCCATGCAGTGCAGTGCAGGCCATACTGTAGCTTAGGGACACATTAGGCGAGGCAGGGTGTTATGATCAAATAGGATTGTGGAGGATTTCCCATGAGCCCCCCCCCCCCCCCCCCCCCCCCCCCCCGCACGCCATGGCCTGGTCTGCAACCCTGGAACAACAGAGGATGTGTTCCTGTGTATTATGATGCACACATCTGTGTGTGTGTGTGTGTGTGTGTGTGTGTGTGTGTGTGTGTGTGGTGTGTGTGTGTGTGTGTGTGTGTGTGTGTGTGTGTGTGTGTGTGTGTGTGTGTGTGTGTGTGTGTGTGTGTGTGTGAGGCCTTTCCAATTTTCCTAATTACATTTTTTCATGTCCTCCCCTCTCCTTTTCCCATTCTCTCATTTCTCTCTCTCCCTCTCTCTCTCTCTCTCTGTCTCTCTTGCAGATATCTGTCAAGCCTCCATTTCTCTTGTTTCACACCTTTCTCCCTTTCCTTTCATCCTGTCCCAGTATGCGCCTCTTCACCTCCCCATGTCTCTGTCAGCCCCCACCCCAACACACACACACACACACACACACACACACGCACACACACACGCACACACACAAATCAAGGCTGGGGGTGAGTCCATTGTATATGAGCATGTCTGTTGTCTAAATAGTGTGGCGATATTTATTTGTGTTGCATTGCAGAAACAGTAAACAGCGGACAGGAAAAGTTTAGATTAGACAAACTCATTTCCAGAGAAAGCCAGAGAGAGAGAGAGAGAGAGAGAGAGAGAGAGAGAGAGAGAGAGAGAGAGAGAGAGAGAGAGAGAGAGAGAGAGAGAGAGAGAGAGAGAGAGAGAGAGAGAGAGGAGAGAGAGAGAGAGAGAGAGAGAGAGAGAGAGAGAGAGAGAGAGAGAGATTCGGTGTGATTGATAATGGCCTTTGCCCTCAGACATATAGCTTTGCTACAGCTATCCCTGCCTCTGTCAGACAGGCGTAAATGGACGCAGACACACACAACACACACACACACACACACACACACACACACACACACACACACACACACACACACACACACACACACACACACACACACACACACACACAGTCTCTCAGTCTCACACACACAAACTCTGTAAATGAAATACCACGCTGAAAGCAAACATTCCACTCTAAACATATCATCTGGCACCTCTATGGCTTAATCCACATCAATTACACACACACACACACACACACACACACACACACACACACACACACACGCACACACCCTTCAGCCTGTGACACAAACAAATGAGGCTAGAGTCCCTGTGAAAGTCATCACCATGACCATCCCTGCCTCATCATCACGTTAGCCTGCTCCATTACACGGCAACACGATCCGGCCTGAAATCAATTAAGCCACCAGGCCAGCAGCGTGAAGTGTTCTCTCCCTGGCTTTGTTTTGGCTCCGTGGAAAACAAGATTGGACCTAGAAACGGCACTTCTTATGTGTGTGGGCGCGATGAATCAGACGAGACGAGAGACACTTCTGACCAATGTTTAGACCAGGACAAGGGTTCGAGAGTCATAGCAATAACATTTCTCCTGACTGTTTGTGTTCACATGCACATTCTGTGAGGTATATTTTCAGATGAATTCAACTCTGGTGATGGAGTGTAATGAATGGACTGGAAGCCTCAAAATGTAACTGCTGCCTGGTTTGGCATTATCTAGTTTGCAGTAACCGATGGCAACAGAGGCCCCTGAATGACCCTCAGAGAGCAATGAAAGTTATACACTAACACAAGCAGCTGTTGCTATTATTACAGCGTGGCTCCGAAAAAGGCTGGCCGTCTATAAGAGGGTCTGTCTGCGTGTGTGTTTGTTTGTGTGTGTGTGTTTATCCGGAGATAATTTCGCCAACCGTTGGACCGATCAGTGCATGATTTCTTGTGCACACTGTCAGTAGTACCTCCACTAATTTTCTTTCACATAATGTTTTACACTTTTTGAAGCATTTAACTTTAATTTCATAATAGAAGTCAATGGGGCTCGGATTTCAAGGACCCCCATAACTCTGAGAGACTGCAAATGGAACCAAATGGACCCGTAAGGGTCCAACCTGATGTATTTGGATAGAATGTATTATGAAATAGTGATGTTTTGATGCTAGCAAGCTACACACATAGCAACGCATTTTGAGCTTGCAGATGTGCTATTTCCGCTATTATCGGATTGTTATTTTTGAAAATGTTAGAAAATGCATGCAGAATTTAGACAATAATGTCATGCCCAAAATAGGGTTGCCAGGTTGAAAGTGGTTAAACTGGCTCAATAATCTAATGAATTGAATATGCCCATATATGGACGGACTTGCATGCGCGCACGCATACACACAGAGATGTCATCTCCATGTATGCCTATATACGGGCATACCCATATATGGGCATATTGGTCGGATCTGCGGTTCTGGACAACCGACGATCTAACCGCCTTGACACCGGGCACCTCACTCCCTCGGGTCCTCAGTGGTACGCATGCCGATTTTGAAGTCAATCGGTCAGACAGTTCTCGAGATACAAGCACGCACATATACAGAGATTTCACACATTTATAGAACAATATTTTTAATTACTTGTTTTTTAGGTTTTTAATGTTTTCCTCCCTCCTTTCAATTGGCCCACCTAGCTCTCCCAGCGGCCCCAGAGTACCCTGGACAGACCGACCACACGTAATGAACTGTGGAACAAAGTTCACAAACTGTGTCAAACCTGATGATAAACGTTTGTTTGGTCCTGCACCATTGACTACACCCCCGCACGCGCGCACACACACACACACACACACACACACACACACACACACACACACACACACACACACACACACACACACACACACACACACACACACACACACACACACACACACCCTGTTTTTTTAACCTTTCATGTACCCACACACTTGTAAATGAGAGGCATGCACTTGACATGTTTCCCCACAGCAGACCTGGCAACCCCAGACACATGCATGTGTGTGTTTCTAAAAGGGCATTATGTCCATCAAACAGGGCTTGTAAAGTCTCTGATGTCTTGATTGGGTGGGGGTGGTGGCTTTGGACACATTGGTCCAAAAATGAAACCTGCTATTTGACAGCGGAGGGAGTGTTAAAGCCTGATGTCTGCAGCACGCCTCAGATCTGACCCCTGAACAGTGCAACCATAGGCGGGTACAAGAAAAAAAAAACACATGTGCACATACGCTCGCACGTGCACACACATACACACACACACACACGCGCTCCCCCACACACACACACACACACACACGCACGCGCGCGTTCGCTCGCACACTCATATACACACACACACACACACACACACACGATGAAGATCATAAACACACCACAATCCTTCAAATATAGTCCATGCACACACAGACGGGCTGTCAGTGCACGCCTGGCCGTTTGTCAAGAAACACACCCTTTCAGAGGCCTGCTCAGCGTCAAATGCATTGGCTCCCTTCTAATCAGAGCCGCGGCGTCCCCCTCGGCCCTTTATTAGGGTCCCCTGGAAGCCGAGCGGAGGGCCAGCGAGAAGTCCTGTCCCCGCTCCAAGGACACGGTCATTTCCCTTCTCCTTTCAGGCTCTCCCTCCATCCCCCATTTTCCTGTGAGGTTAACTGGGCAGAAAGAGCCATCATATAAGACATGTTAGAGGCCAGGCAGAGACCGCTTAGCGGTCGCAACACACGCCCAGCCTCCCTGACCCTATCCTGACCCAGGAAGACGTCTATTTAGAGAGGGTTTCAGATGGTTAGAGGGAGCCTGGATAGATCTGGCGCTAAGTGTATCATTGGACAAGAGTCCTATAGGGTTCAGACAGTTAGACAGTTAGCACGCCTACAGTACTATACTGGAGGCAGACGTAGTGGAGACATCAGACAACCGTCTTGCCTGAAAGTTCTCATTCAATAACAGTGCTGCAAAATCTCCACTAGCCTACATAGAATGCATAGAAACGTTTCTACATGGCACTGGCAGAGATTTTCCAGTGTCAACACACAGAACACATTGCAAGGTGTTATGTTTGATGTTCACAATCTCTTCCTTACAATAGAAGGCTATGATTCAGGTTAGAAGTAGCGATTTAAAGCTTACTTTAATTATCTAAATTTGATTTTAACCAATCTCTATGGTAAAGTATGTATGTAGAATATACATTGACTAGTTCATCTGCAGTGGTTGGAGGTGGTGTCCCTTATTAAGTCATTTTGACCCTGGTGTCAGGTAGGACACAGACTGGTTGACAATGTCAATAAAGTCTCCCCCCCCCCCCCCCCCCCCCCAGGGATTAATTAAGTATTTCCGACGGCGCATCGGATTGGACACTAGATAAGCCGCCATCTTTGTTGTACTTTTGACGGAAGAAACATACAATTTACAGATGGCAGCTTTAAAACAGCTATGCCCTACAACCCCTTTGTGCTTCTGTCAGTATGTATGGTTTTGAAATAAACGCAAACTAGAAACTAGCACAGGGATCCTGATTGGATTCCATCAACAGTGGATCCCAATCGCTCACAGGCTGCAGTTAGCCATATTGCGTATGTAAGGCCTAATATACTTCGTATTACCATGGTGTCACTTGCCGAAAGCTTGTACATTTGCTATTTCCAGCAAATAACCCTCAGGTCTAACATATCTCCGATAAAGGCGGTTTTGGCAGTAGCCATGGCAATAAATGCTTTTTAGCTTTTTGCACATACAGTAAAAGAGTGCTCTGGCTTTTAAAGACACACTCTATCCTTTACTTAAATGAGCAAGACTTTTTGCAAGTCATTTCAAGAATGACTTGCAAAGAATTTGGGAACAAAAAGGCATTTTGGCCTCCAGTCAGTTGTTTTAGGTACTTGTTAGGATAGACCGCGCCGTCATCTTTTTATGAGGACAAATAAGAGACCTGATCTGAGACCTGTGAGAGGCTTTAGTTTAGTGTATACTGTGTGTAGTGCCTGACCACTTCATACTTCTAGTTTGCAGCCTCCATCGTGTGTGTGTGTGTGTGTGTGTGTGTGTGTGTGTGTGTGTGTGTGTGTGTGTGTGTGTGTGTGTGTGTGTGTGTGTGTGTGTGTGTGTGTGTGTGTGTGTGTGTGTCTGTGTCTGTGTCTGTGTCTGTCTGTCTGTCTGTCTGTCTGTGTGTGTGTGTGTGTGTGTGTGTGTGTGTTCATGTCAGCTCTCTCCATCTGTCCCCTCTCAGGTACCCACATCGCTGTGTTTTTGCACGCCACTCAATCTGACAAGCCAGCATAATCAGTAGCTAAGAAATCACACACAACACAGACACAAACACACCCGCCCGCACACACACACACACACAACACGTGCAAAATACAGCGCACATGCACCCCATAACACATTTACTCAACAGACACACACACACACACACACACACATTGTTCTCCATGCTGTATGTTTACCTGATCTGTGTGTGCAAACACAGACATGTATGCAAGGCACCATCTTGGCTCCATTCTGTGGCATGCAAACATATGGCATCGATGTCCCCACATTGTAGTGCAGTACACACATGTACAATTACACACAAACACACACTCACACACACAGTATGGCAGTTTGCAGACCACAGTATGTCCCCCGTTGCAGCATAGGCCATTTTAGAACAATGAAGAAATCTGGTGATTACAAGGGAAGCATCCTGAGTCATAGGTTAAGTCTCTCTAACACAAACACACGCACACAGACAAACGCACGCAGACAAAAGCCCATAGACACACTCCAGGCCTGTTATCTAGGCGTTTCATCGGCAGGCTCTGGTATTGTGGTCCTGCCAGTATAGACTGTGCAGCGGTCTGACTGGTTTACTGTCTCCATCTCATGCTTTGATCACACACAGATTGGACCGTTCTCCATCAGAACGACACAACACAACACCATCCAACCCCTGAGGACGAACGTCTACGTCTCTGTCCTCTACTGTCTACTCTGACAGTACATTGTTGCTGTCGGTCAGAAACCTCTTTATCTCCATCTTGTAACTTTTGTATCTTTGTTCATCATTCAATGCCCTACTTCGTCACACTACAGTGTCACACAAATGTGGCAAAAATAGCCGATCTATAATGCGTCTCAATAAGATGTGTTTTGAGCTTATAGATCTGCTATTTTTGCATTTTTTTTAAATCCTGTTGTAACCGCTTTGGACATACAAGGTTTCCAGCCGACAGCGATTATACACTATATTTATATACTACAGTATATACCGTATATATAACCTATATATATATATAGTGCGGTATATATATATTTGCAATAATAGTGACTTCAGAACAATCCTTCATAACTTGATTTGCTCAACTCTCCGTCAATAAATCAAAATATAGGCTACTCAGGTCTACATCATGGTGACATAATATTCAGTGGTGAGTGTTGTCCATGCCTCTGTGGTTAGAGCCAGCTTTAGGACAGTTGATATAGCCTTTGTGGAGATTTCGTACGTCTCATCATAGAGCTTTTCAGTTCAATTTATAACGTTTATGGGACTCATGTACATGTGTCCATCTTTGTGGTTAGTGTCGTGTTGTGGTTTCACCACCTATGGGGCGGCAGTGGCTCAGGGGTAGAGTGGCC
>NC_139945.1:48923227-48935727 GCF_963454915.1 Gymnoscopelus microlampas | reverse complement strand
TGGGTCCCTATTTTTGTCCTACATTTTTCAAAATGTTCCTAATGTTTTTTCTAAAATTGTGTTCATGTTCCACACAAGAACACGTGTGCGTGTGTGTGTGTGTGTGTGCGTGCGTGCGTGCGTGCGTGCGTGCGTGCGTGCGTGCGTGCGTGTGTGTGTGTACAGTACCCCACACACACACACACACACACACAGTGCATGTTAGGCCAACCCAGGCAGCATTACATAGCTTGATTTAATGAAATTTAAAATAACACGAGCTTTGCTAAACCTCCTGCCAAATGGTCACAGTGTGGTTTTAGAAGCCTGTACCTTGATAAACAGCGGGCCACACATTACTCAATAAGACTAAGCTGTCTTGTCCAGACGGGCATTTAAGACTAGAAAATTCAATTCCATTCATACACGCACACGCACACACAGCGATCCAACATTAAATCAACCAACTGCAAGAACATAATAACATCATGTCACCTCTATGGCGACACAGTAACAGTAACGCTGTTACTTTTTACTGTCTCTCACACACACACACACACACACACACACACACACACACACACACACACACACACACACACACACACACACACACACACACACACACACACGACCAACAGGCTCTTGTGCTTTGATGGAAAGCCTGTTGGCACGAGAGGGGAATCCTTTGAATTATCAGCCCAACGCACACACAGGGATTCTTTCTGAAGTACAGCAAAGTTATCAGCATTCACCTCAGCCCCTGTGTGTGTGTGTGTGTGTGTGTGTGTGTGTCTGTGTGTGTGTGTGTGTGTGTGTGTGTGTGTGGGGGGGGGGGGGGGTGTGTGTGTTGGGGGGGGGGGGGTCAGTGTTATCGCAGCAGGGAGCAGTGGTGGCCCGTGCAGCCTCTCGCCCCAGCATTAGCACCTGTCATTGGTTCACAGTGTGGCTGAGGCTGCCCAGACACACACACTCACACACACGCACACGTGCACACACACACACACACACACACACACACACACACACACACACACACACACACACAGTAGTCCGGTCCCAGATAGCCCAGGAGCCTGTCAGATCAAAGGTTCTGACTGCAGCGGCTTGTGGACTTGATAAGACTTTGGCCGAGGTTTAGGAAGAGGTTTGCTTGTATCAGCACAGGCCCAGGGTCCGAGAGGAAGAGGTCGAGGCATATCGTTGTTGTCGGGCAGAAACCTTGTATCTCTCCATGTTTGTTTGTTTTTTCTTAAAAAGAGCCGATCTTACATGCTCACGACGCGTCGCATTGCACTATTTCATAATGTTTTAAAAATAGTCATTTAAAAAAGGAACGGTTTTGGACATACAAGGTTTTCCACCCGACAGCGTCGATATCAGTACACAGACACAGAGCTGACCCCCCCCCCCCCCCCCCCATCTCCCAGCATGCTATCCCTTGCCACACAGCGTCAACCTGCCTCTTCTTACCCCCCCCCCCCCCTCTCTCTCTCTCTCTCTCTCTCTGTCCGTCTACACCCCCCACCCACCTCCTCACTGATTATCAGTGAGGACGTTCGTCTTTCCAGGAAGAGAGGATCTCTCTTGTCTTCATCCTCACTTTTCCTTTGATGTCATCCTGTCTCCCTGCCCACTGATATTTTTTTACTGCTGACCAGTAGCACTCCTGAACATTCCTCTGTGTGTGTCTGGGGGGGGTGAGAGAGAGAGAGAGAGAGGAAATAAATATGTAAGACAAAGTTTGTGTGTGTGGGGGGGGGGGGGGGGGGTGTATTTATTTGCGTGCGTGCGTGCACACACGCATGCAATTTTATCTATCAGGAAGAGATGTGGGTGAGTGCCAGTTAAGCCCGTACTGTAGTTGCCAAGAAATGTACCAAACTGACTTTCCAGTGAAAATAGTGTGAAGCAAATCAATCAAATTATAATAAGATTTAAATCAAACCACAGTTTACTTCTTCAATAGACTTTAAAGTGGCTTCTGTTTTGAATAGAGTAAAGAGTTGCGTAAAGTATGGCAGAGAGAAAGGCTATGCCATGTACTGATCTGGGGTTTGAACCCTTGTGCATTCCAGAGGACACGGTGTACTAAATCAGTGATTCTCAAAGTAGGGTCCAGGGAACCCCAGGGGTTCTTGGGAGGGTTCCAGGGGGTCCACAGTAAAATGACTTGATATAGCATCATTTTAACCACTTTAACCCTATTTTATACTTTGACTATTCAAAAATAGCCAATCTACAAGCTCACTGATCGGCTAATTTTGAAATGTATAGATATCGTGAATAATTCTCTTCATGGGGGTCCGTGACACAACATCTTTTGGGGGTCTGCGGCCAAATACATTTTGGGAGAACCACTGTAACTAAATGACAGACCAAGATGCCCCAGTGGTGTCTGTTTAGACGTCCAGGCCTCTGTTGTTTTTGTACCGCCAGTAAATCCTGTAATACAGAGTTTATCACCTCTTAACGCTGGCTGGCAGACTGCTGGCACAAATGAACACACTAATAGAATAACCCAGTTGTTGCTCTCTCTCTCTGTCTGCCTAACAGGCTGGAACGACATCCGCGTGCGCACGCACGCGTGCACACACGCACGCGCGCACACACACACACACACACACACAAACAGGTTGCAGACACCCTGGCTCCGAAGCGAAAGATCTCTCTGATTGCAGAAATTACAGCAGACAGATAGAGAGAGGAGAAGAGATTAAAACGTAGCTAGGAGTTGTGCGGACTGGGCTTGACAGGCATGAAGATTGCATTGTGGGTAGGAGTTGTTTGTGGTCAGCTTGTATCAGGCTGAGTTAGCTCTCGTGGCCCTGAATGGAGGAAGTGTGCAGGTCAGTGGAGTTCTATTAGTTTGCGGTGGGCAAGGCTTATTAGGCTCAGCCTTCTTGGTTTAACAGAGTCAAATAACTTAAGAGAATGTCCACTTTAAACAGCCAGTGTTATTGTAAACCCTCAACGAAGACAGAGAGCCTGATGTCAAATAAAACCAATAACATATCTTCTCTGCCAACTTAAATTGCCGTGAATTAAATGTTAATGTGTAGCCTGACGTGACCCAGTACTTCAACTGAATCTTTAACTTTAAAGCTGTTTTTTGTATGTGAATAAAACATTATTTTAACCAATCTGTACAGTAGAGATACAACATAACTAGTACAACTGCAGTGGTTGGAGGTGGTCTCCTCTCTTTAGACCCTGGTGTCGGATAGGAAGCTGACAAGTGGTATTGCCTGAAGCTCAAAGAGCGCATGTGAGACAAATGTTGTCTCACATGCGGGGAGACCTGGGTTCGAATCCCAGGAAGTTTGCATTTTATCTTAATCTTTCACTTGACATTGTTGAGGAAAGCTCAAAGTGCAAGCATTTCATTGCCAGCCATGATGGCTACTGGCTGTATTGCTGAGAATTTCACAAATAGAAAAATGAACATGGTTTTGGATTGAGTGGGTTTTAGTAGGTACCAATGTCATGTTTTAACTTGCTATCTGGGTCTTGTACATATAGGCCTGTCATAATTATTACATAATCGCCTGATCGCAATTATCATTTAGGAAAATCACATTTATTTAGCAAAATCATTTAAATGATAAAGATTTCCAAAATGTTGAACAATGTTCATAAATAAAATCCAAAATAACAGAAAATCGCTGATCTACAAACTCACAACAGCGTGTCACATTGTGACACATCTTGAGTTTGTAGACCAGCTATTTTCACCATTTTGCATATGTTTTGCCCATAGTACATAATTTATTTGGATTATTACTACTGGTCATTGTCCGTAAGTCTTATGTCTTGTGTTATAGGTCATATCTGCAATTTATTTACAGAAATGAAAATGTTATTCATTTTTATTCAACACAATTAAAGCATTAATGATTTGTATTAATTGTCAACTAAAATTTCATGATTGTGACAGCCCTACTCCTACATTTCATAACAAATGGTGGTCAAGCTAGTGTGTGTGTGTGTGTGTGTGTGTGTGTGTGTGTGTGTGTGTGTGTGTGTGTGTGTGTGTGTGTGTGTGTGTGTGTGTGTGTGTGTGTGTGGAGCTGCAAAACCTAAATAGTACACTTCAGACAAATATCACTGCAGATGTTGTGTTTAATTTTGGGTCAAATAAGGTTGTCATATACTGACCAGTACAAGTATCTTGGATTGACATTGGATGAGCACATGATTTATTGATGCTGTTAAGTGTCCTTGTTCAGTCAGCAGGCAGGGCACTGGGTTCTGTCATGAACAAAGTTACACATTGTGGTCATTTAGGATTCAATACCTATACACAACTCTACAAATCAGGGTATGTCCGGTGTCTTGACTATCCTTCTGGTGTTTGGGGTTTCCGGGAATATACAACACTGTAACACTGTGTATCATAGAACTATTAGATCCTTTTTGGGAGTCCAGTGTTGCCAATTAACCGGGAAAGCAGCCACTTTAACCATTATTTATACATTGGCTATTCAAAAATAGCAGATAGCGCACAGAGTGCCGCGCTATGAGCTTGTAGATCTGCTATTTTTGAAAAAGAGTGAAAATGGGTTAGGGTTAGGTTGCAAATCTTTGAATATATACATTTTTAAAGCGAACATTTGTAACTCAAATCTTTGCTTCTGGAGGTGAACTAAATATTTTCAGATGGGGGGTCCGCGGCCAAATACATCATTTTGGTGGTCCTTGACATGGAAAAGTTGGAGCACCACTGACATAGCTATCAGCTATGTCAGTGGTGCTCCAACTGACTGACATCTGCTATTTTTGAATAGCCAAAGAAATCTTAAAATGACACAGATGCGTTCCCGGTCTTTAACCGGGATATTAACCGGGATATGGGATGGGAACCTCCAGGCACCAGACAGTGCACAAATGTCAAATGGTTTGGCTATGGAATAGGCTTGTGAGGATGTCTGACCAGAGACTCACAAAAAAGATTTTAACTGGGATGTTAGATTTGGTCACCCCTGGACAAATGATTTGAGATCTTTATTTTATTCTAAGGATTTGTTTTTTATTTTCCAAAATAAGTTATGTGATGTTCATGAAATTAGAAATATAATGTTTTCCAGGTATGAAGACAAATGGTGTAGTGGTATATGGTATAAACCTAAGTCGCGAACTTATTGTCTCATAAAGGACAGGTACACTGTAGAACCTTGTGAAGTATAATTGTGAAGTATAATTTAAGCAAAAGACAACGATCTCTCTGCGCACAAATATGGTCAGGAACATTACCATTAGCTCTGAAGACTGGCAGGTTTAATGCCACTCCAGAGGAAGAGAGATACTGTTTGTTTTGTGAAATTGAAAATGAGGCTCACATTTTGTTTTATTGCCCTAAATATGATGATATAAGAGGTGTTTGTTTGTAAGATGTCTTCTATTTGTGGGGATTTCCTTGAGTTAGATGATTATGAAAAACTTGAGATATGTTTCGTTAAAGGAGCTTTTGCCGTGGCAGATTTTTTTATGTCAAGCTTGGGAGAGAAGACAGAGCACTGTATAATTCTTAGCTGCAAATTGAATGTATTGTGTGAATATACTGTAAACATGCTGTAAGTGTAAAATGGTATCTTATAAACCAGGGGTCTTCAACCTTTTCAGGCCAAGGACCCCCTAGCTGAGATAGAGATGAAGCAGGGACCCCCTCTATATTGTATAAAATTGTGTTTCAGGTATACTTCTTCTGCTTTTTTTCCCTCTACACCTATAACTCTTTGCCAAAAATATTTTTGGCTAAAGTTCTCCTCAGAAAAGGGATGCTAGGGTTCAAGTGGTTCATGTAAAAAAGAAAATCACACAAATATTTGGCGGACCCCCTGTAGTAACTCTGAGGACCCCCTAGGGGTCCCGGACCCCCTGTTGAAGACCCCTATTATAAACCCATGAGGGTTTAGTTGGGCACTGTGTGTGCAGGACACGAACATAAAAGAATCAATCAATCAATCAGTACAAGCCTGTGTGTCTCTCTCTCTCTCTCCACAGGTGCGTTTGACGGGCGTGGCGTGACCCTGCTGGAGGTGTGTGGGAGCTGGCCAGAGAGCTTTGGCGTGCAGCGTCACACCATGGGCTCTGTGGACGCAGGAGACGAGGGTCTGAGAGAAAGACTGGCCGACGCCATGTCTGAGTCCCCCTCCAGAGACATAGTGGGATCTGCCACAGGTACACACACACACACACACACACACACACCCACACACACACACGTCTGAGTCCCCCTCCAGAGACATAGTGGGATCTGCCACAGGTACACACACAGAGTTAAGGCAATGGCGTCAGTCACCTTGAAAAGACAAATAATGTGCCACATCGTAGCAGTGTAATGTGCCAACACATTCACTTCCTCGCTTTCTTTCTCTTTTTTTTTTTTTTTAAGATTTTTTTTTTTTGGCATTTTATTGCTTTATTGGAGAGGGACAGTGAAAGTATGACGACAGGAAGAATGGGGAGAGAGATGGGGGAAGACATGCAGCAAAGGCCGACGGGAACGGGACGCGAACCCGCGGCACGCTGCTATTAAGGATTCTCAACCAGGGTGCCTAGACCGTGACGCCACGGCCTAGGCCGCTTTCTTTCTCTCTCTCTTCTCTCTCACTCACTCACTCTCACACACACACACACACACACACACACACACACACACACACACACACACACACACACACACACACACACACACGGCCGTGCATGTGGTTGGTGATCTGTTGTTTTTCATAGTGATTCATTAGGAGCTGTACAGTAGACCACTGTCTTGTTAGCTTGCCTGACAAAGGCACACACACACACACACACACACACACACACACACACACACACACACACACACACACACACACACACTGATGTCGGTCCAGCACCGACTACTCACACCCTGTGTGCGCGTGTGTGTGTGTGTGTGTGTGTGTGTGTGTGTGTGTGTGTGTGTGTGTGTGTGTGTGTGTGTGTGTGTGTGTGTGTGTGTGTGCGTGCGCATGCACGTATGGGTGTATAGAGAGTGTGCACTTGGTTGCAGCTACGTTTCCACCTGTGTGTGTGTGTGTGTCTGTGTGTGTGTGTGTGTGTGTGTGTGTGTCTGTGTGTGTGTGTGTGTGTGTGTGTGTGTGTGTGTGTGTATGTGTGTGTGCGTGCGCGCGCGCGTACGTTTGCGTGCGCGCGCAAGTGTGTGTGTGTGTACATGCCGTGGGCCCTGACAGCACAAATGGTTAACTCGTTTAGGAAGCGGCAGAGCTCTTTCTCTCTCTCTCCCCCACTCTCTCCCCCACTGTCTGTCCCCTCTCTCTCTCTCTCTCTCTCTCTCTCTCTCTCTCTCTCTCTCTCTCTCTCTCTCTCTCTCTCCCTCCCTCTCTCCCCCTCTCTCTCTCTCTGTCTGTCTCTGTCTCTCTTCCTCTCCTTAAGTGAACAAGCGTTCCTTTGATTTGCGGATGGGGGTGGCTGTACAACCAACCAGCCACAGGGTCACCAGGCCCTAATGGCTTTAGCATCGACTACAGACTCCCCCTGCACCCCCCCCACCACCACCACCACCACAGCCCCCTTCCACTGGCCATCTCCCATCCTCCCCTCTATCTCTCTCTCTCTCTGTCTCTCTCTCTCTCTCTCTCTCTCACTGCCTCTGTGTCTCTGTACCTCTCTCTCTATTAGGCCCTAACCTCATTTGTAGCCATTCATTTACAGTGACTCTACCTCTACTCTCTCGGGCTCTGCCCCCCCCCCCCCCAACCCTCTCTCTCTCTCGCTCGTCACTGTTCCATCACCCTGTCTTTCTCCGGTTCATTTGCTTTTTCTATCCTCTCTCCCTCCTCCTCTCCTCCACCACCCCCTCTCTCTCCGTCTGTTGTCATTAGATTAGTCGTCAGAGGCTCCCGAACACTTGTAGTGGTCTCTCGCCCCTAGCACCCGCCCCCCCCCCCCCCCCCCCCCCCCGCCTTCGCTTCTTCTCTAATGCAACACAAAATTCATTGCTGATCACATTATATCCAATAGCACATGTCCCTGTGTGTGTAGAGCAGTGTTTCTCTAACATTTTCATGTATTTCGCCACTAACCCCCACCTGACTTTCGCCTCATTGGCTGTCCTTTAAGCCAATGGGGGAGTCCGCAATGCCTTCCCATACTCTTGAGTGTTGCGTCGTCACTGCACTGATTGACTGAATCAGTCAGCGCAAGGGTTGAACTGATTTCGCTGGGGACCCCCTGGAACCCCCCCCCAAAGGACCCATGGGTCCCCACATGAGAACCACTGGTGTGATGCCATTGATAGCGGGTGCGTCCTTCAGTAATCACACACAGTAGAGGCTCGGTCAGAACACACTGCAGCATATTTATTCCAGGTTTGAAAGAATGTATGCATGTTTGTGATATATGTGGCATTCGGTATCCTTCTGCACACATGCCAGAATGCACTTTAACTGTTTCCATTACAAATTAGACGCTCCTAGACAGACGAAGAATGTGTGTGTGTGTGTGTGTGTGTGTGTGTGTGTGTGTGTGTGTGTGTGTGTGTGTGTGTGTGTGTGTGTGTGATTGAGATGGGCAGAGGCAGATGGTATCTTCCCCTTGTGCCTCTGTTTGCAAAGACTAGTGGGCCCATCTTACACGTACAGTAGTAGCTTTTAGCAGAGGCCTTGAACTTGCTACACGCGCACGCACACACACACACACACACACACACACACACACACACACACACACACACACACACACACACACACACACACACACACACACACACACAGCTTTCTCCTCATATGCTGCCACTGCTACATATTATTTTCCTATTTTTCTCTGTCAAAGCTTCTCTCTCTCTCTCTCTCTCTCTCTCTCTCTCTCTCTCTCTCTCTCTCTCTCTCTCTCTCTCTTTCTTTCTTTCTGTTTCCAAACACACACTCATATGTTCTCAGAGCTGGAATGCAGAGTGATGTAACAAATCACCATGACTGACATTCTCACAGCACACACAGACACAGACACACACGCACACACACCAAGCAAAACTCACAAACATGCCCAACACAAAACACACTCACACACACACACACACACACACACACACACACACACACACACACACACACACACACACACACACACACACACACACACACACACACACACACACACACACACACACACACACACACACACACCATACAATACACACACAGAGACACACGCTCGCAGGCAGATTCACACGGCAAACAAAGCCTCCAGTCAGGGAGATGGGGCTCTCACGCACAGAGCGAGACCCAGTGTCGCCAGCTCTCAGGGCAGGTGACACCCAGATAGAGAGATGGATGGATGGACAGAGTGGAGAGACAAACAGGGGAGAGGAGGAGTGGGGAGAGGAGTCAGGAGGCCCCTGCATACACTGGATGCTGAAATGCACTGGTGCCCAAATTAGATTTGGCCCTCGGAGCCACTATGTTGCTAACTGGATTTGGCTTATTGGTGAAACATAGATTCCATTGAATCCATATGGACAGCCGACCACTCCTCCTGTTATTTGTGTGTAGCGTTCTCTACGATATCAGATATAGGCCTACTGTACCATCATGTAGGGCTTGGCGATATGACTTCAAATCAATATCCCGATTATTATTATTATTTTTTTGCCTCTATTACAATTAATGAACAATATTGTTTTTAATTGTGAAAATCGCAGATCTAAAATGTACTATTTTCACTGTTCTTGTACGCTATCATTGTATAACACAGGGTTGAGTGGTTAATCAGACTAATCTATTCGATTATAAAACAACATTCATTCGATTTTTTTGCGTTTCGTTGATGATTAAGAAAAAACTATTTATAAAAAAACATGCTTCTCGATGAATCAGTTATAAGTCAGTTATTGGTTCTAAATATCGGTTTTGATATATTTTCGGTTATATCGATTACCCTACCATCATGTACAAGCCCTTGTTGTTGTTTTGTACAGTATGTTAGCAGCGTGTGTGTGTGTGTGTGTGTGTGTGTGTCTTAGCATTAGTCAGGCCAGGTGATTGATTTGGTTGAAGGCTCTTCAGACCACCCACACCCGCTGGGCCCCCATCCACCTCTGTTTGTTTGAGCCCGGCTCACGGAAACCAGGAAGAATAATACAGCCGTCCCTAAAAACGCCACAGCACTCTGCTGGCTCTCTCATCGGACCTCCACACACACTGAGGCACCGGCTCAATGCAAATATTTAGGGGAGTCTTATCAGCAGCAAGAAGGAGCTGGAACCTATTTTGTGTGCGTGTGTGTGTGTGCGCGAGTGCGTTTGTGTGTGTGTGTGTGCGTGCATGCTTGCGTGCGTTAGGTTTGTGTGTGTTCAAAGCCAGCAGGAACCCTGTCATACCCTAGCATGGCCTGTGTCTACATCATTTCTCCTAATGCTGAGATTATTTATGAAATAGTGGCTCTACAGTCCAAATAGGCCCCTGATTGGCTCAATTATCGGCCCTGCCGTTTGCTATTGAAGCATGCACTTTTGGCAGGGTGAGGCGTGTAGGCTTTGGTAGGATTCCACTACACATCTGATGGTATCGGCACACAGAAAACATTACCTCTGCTGCTCTAATGCTGCCGTGTGTGTGTGTGTGTGTGTGTGTGTGTGTGTGTGTGTGTGTGTGTGTGTGTGTGTGTGTGTGTGTGTGTGTGTGTGTGTGTGTGTGTGTGTGTGTGTGTGTGTGTTACATTCAAAATAGAGAAAGAGAGAGTTTGAAAAAGGAAATGGCTGTTGATGGAACTTGCTGCTGTGGATTGAGAATTTCCTCCCTCTCAAAGAACTGTTTGTGTGTGTGTGTGTGTGTGTGTGTGTGTGTGTGTGTGTGTGTGTGTGTGTGTGTGTGTGTGTGTGTGTGTGTGTGTGTGTGTGTGTGTGTGTGTGTGTGTGTGTGTGTGTGTGTGTGTGTGTGTGTGTGTGTGCAGCACGTGTCCCTGCCTATGTACTTGTGAGTGTATCAACAGTCTTGAAAGTTGACTGAGACGTCTGGTACACAGGTCTCATTCCCATTTGCTGATCAATATTACACCAGACTACATTGCGCATTGCTAAAAGCATGCCGTTTTTTCCATTTGATCAATGTGTCTTCTTGCATTTGATGATGTACTGTATGCCCATCATAAAACCTATCAAATGCAAAGGCTTTACTGTTGTAATGCCACCAACAACTTCTTCTGAGAGCCTCTTATTATTCCACGGAAGAGGACATTACAATGCAGAAACTCATTCAACAAAGTGACACTAAAGTGCATTGTGTATTCTTCCTAACAACTAACACGCAATCCAGAAAGGACAACAGTTCTATTTTTCCCATAGACAGAGACGCGGTGGGAAGCAGTTTTGAAGGCTGTATGGGTAACTTTTCAGATAGAATCACCGGTCACTGTGAGGCCCAGCACGCGTCACACACTGACTACGGTTGGGATCCGGAACCGGATCCAACATTGAGGAGTCAGAATTGGTTCCATCACATTTGGAACGGTTTCGAAACAGGTTTATCACACTGCAGAGCTGGTATGTGGACATGTCTGCTAGATATCACAGTACCGGTGGTTCTCAAACTTTGTTGTAATTTCAAGGACCGCCATAACTCTGAGAGTGTACAAGTCCATTTATACACACTCAGAGTTAAAGACATGTAAGGGTCCATTTGGAAGCCCCTCAAGTAACCCAGAGGGTCCCTGGATCTCACTTTGAGAACCACTACAACAATATGTATGCAATAGCCTACTGTGTGTATGATTGAGTGTGTGTTTATCAAAATCTTTAATGGAGGCCAAAATGATATAGATTTTTAAAAAATATAGGATTTTTCAAAAGGGAACCGTTGAGGAATCAGACCGTTAAGAGGGAATCGTTAAGAAACCGGAATGATTAAAATCCTAAAGGATCCCAACCCTAGCGCTGACGAGGTCTCACACTTTATCACACTATTAACATACAAACACTGACATCGATCACTGCACTGAATCTCAATACGCTCACACTGCTCAGACTCAGCTCTCTGTATAGTAATCTGTGCAGAAAACCCCTACTTTTGTGTAATTTTACCATTATATGAAAATGAATGGTTCCTTTAGTTTTGGCATTATATGAAACATTCCATAAAAACCTCATTAAGTAGGCTATTAGGGACAGATGGAAACTACAGTCCTGGCCTATGTTGACCATTCAAAGAAAAACTGGATTCTGACTTTGTGGTGGTATATTGTGTGTTTGAATTGGCTGCTGAGTCCATTCATACGAACAAGAGCTATTTTGTTGCCGTACCGACTGGTGTGTGTCCTGCCCTTGCTTGTTTTAATAATGTGATACCATCTCAAGAGCAACAGCGTTCACACAGGGAAGGAGAGCGAGAGAGAGAGAGAGAGAGTCCTCCAACCTGGAACAGGCTAGGAGGTCCTCCTTATCCAATCAATCACTATAGGCCACCATTGGCTTCAGTACTAGACACACACACACACACACACACACAACCGCAGAGCTCAAAGACTTACCTTCAAACATGGGTGGCTTT
>NC_139945.1:48890727-48918227 GCF_963454915.1 Gymnoscopelus microlampas | reverse complement strand
TCTGAGCGAGTGTGCACGTGTTTGTGTATGTGACTGTATATGAATGTGTCCACCACGCATACTGTATCTATGCCATGTGTGTTGTATGTACATACATGTGAGTGAGTGAATGTCTCCCCCAGGGTTAACCTGTACAGGGGCGCTCTTACACACACACACACACACACACACACACACACACACACACACACACACACACACACACACTATGTCATTGGTGCATGTGTAATGGAGAACCGGGTGAGTCCTGTTCTCCTCCTTGCCAAGCACTGTAGTCAAACACGAGTTTGCTTTCATACGCTGCCACTCTGACTTAGTGCATGTTCCAGGGAAAAGTGCAGAGACCTACGGAGCTGTGTGCATATGTGCACGTTTGCGCGTGTGCCCGTGTGTGTACTTGGGTGTGTGTTTTATTTGTGTGTGTGTATCACCACAGGGAGGCAGAGCTTGAGGTAATGTGCCGTTTGCTTCCCGAGTGCCATGCGTCGTCTTTTCTATCACCGTGTTTTCCTCGTTCACCAGTGAAACACATCGGGGACATGACACCATCACATTCAACACACACCTGTATTCTGAGCTAACATGCTAACTTAGAGCTGTGCACAGTCTCTCTCTCTCCCTCTTCCTCTCTCTCTCTCTCTCTCTCTCTCCCTCTCTCTCTCTCTCTCTCTCTCTCTCTCTCTCTCTCTCTCTCTCTCACACACACACACACACACACAAACACCACACATGTGATCAGCAGCAGTCTTACCTCAGTGTAGTGCAGAGCAGTGGTGGAAAGTAACTAAGTACATTTACTTAAGTACTGTACTTAAGTATAATTTTGAAGTATTTGTACTTTACTTGAGTATTTCCAATTTCCAATACTTTTACTTCTACTCCACTACATCTCAGAGGCAAATATTGTACTTTTACTCCACTACAATTATTTGAAAACGTTAGTTACTAGTTACTTTTCAGATATAAACTATGATATAATGAAACATACATTAACCACTTTAGCCCTATTTAATACATAGGCTATTTTTGTACCTTTACTCTTGATACTTTAAGTACATTTTGATGCCAATACTTTTGTACTTTTACTCAAGTAAATTTAGAATTCTGGACTTTTACTTGTAACAGAGTCTTTTTATATTGCAGTATTGGTACTTTTACTTAAGTAAAGAATTTGAGTACTTTTTCCACCACTGGTGCAGAGACAGATGACTGTGATGTGAGTGACAGCAGCATGACACTCAGCTGTCTGTCTGTCTGCCTGTCACAGTATATCAATCACATAGTTTCTTTATTGGCATGCATTTACAGTTGTGTGTGTGTGTGTGTGTGTGTGTGTGTGTGTGTGTGTGTGTGTGTGTGTGTGTGTGTGTGTGTGTGTGTGTGTGTGTGTGTGTGTGTGTGTGTGTGTGTGTGTGTGTGTGTGTGTGTGTGTGTGTGTGTGTGTGTGTGTGTGTGTGTGTGTGTGTGTGCGTGCGTGCGTGCATGCGTGCGTGCCCGTGTATGCCTTCATTCTAACACCAAAAGTCCCTCGTAAAGGAGAGCACAACCCTTCTATTCCATCTTGTCAGTGTATCAAGAGCCATTTTAGTGTTAGGGTTTGAATCAGCGTTACAGAATATATGTTGTCCAAGGCAATGGTCCTGGTCCTCACAAGTCTAGTAAGACTAGATAAAGTGTGTATTAGTCTGTGTACATGACTGCGCTATAGGGGCTATGAGGGGACAGCTTTTGTCTAGGTGTTTGTGCATGCGTGTGGATGTGCACGCTCTTTTGTCTGTCAGTGTGTGTACATATATTTTGCCCTAGTGTGTCTCTTGGCATCAAAGGAACACAGAGAAAGGGGGGGGGGCTCTGTTCTCTACCTCACGCTGTGTTGTCCTACATAGGCGTTTGTTTGCTTTGTGAAGTGCTTACCCATGTAGAACCAGTCCAACGCGCTGCCATTTGGTTATGCTGTGTTGTCTTTTGCTGTGTCCATCCGTGCTTCAAGCACTTCTGGTGCCTACAGTATATGTGTAGAATATTACTTGCATAATGTGCAATATGCATATACTGTACATATTGACGCTGTCGGGCACAAATCTTGTATGAACAAAACCGTGGCCCAGGCTGCCAAGGACGTAATTGACGTAATTTAGTTTTTTTTTTGTGGGGGGGGGGGGGGGGGGGGGGGGTGTTGTTTTCTAAGTGTTTTTTAAAAAACAAGCCACATTCAAACAGCCATAGCTCTGGAATGGAGGCCAATATTTTTTTTCCGATTCTATCGGACCCCCGTGCGTGTAATGAGCCGATCTCCGTGAGGACGGCGGTCACGGAGAATATTCCCTGATTTTCCAAAGGTACAGTAAAATTCATCGGTTATTACTAGTTATTCATATTTTTCATTGGTTAATACCAACCTGCCGTCCGGGCGTAGTCAAAGATTTCTTTCAATATTTTTCAAAAATAGTGAAAATAGGAGACGTATAAGCTCACAGCGCATTGCATCGCGATGCGTTGTGGGCTTGTGCATCTGCTTTTTATGCTACTTTTGCAGCACGTGTCAGATATGGAGTTAGACATGTCATTAATTTCATGGCCTTGTGTTGTAAATTTGATGATGAGTCTTTCCAAACAGAGTGTTATATGTTGTCACTGTATGGAAGAAACCTTGTTTGGCCAAAAATGTAAAAAAATAGCAGATGTACAAGCAACACGACGCAACATATTGTGAGCTTGTAGATCGGCTATTTGTGCATGACATTGTCATACAACAAAGTATAAAATAGGGCATTTGTTAATGAAAAAGACATAAAAAGATGAAATATATAGATCCAAAATTTCTGCCTGACAGCGACAATATCATTTGCAGACAAACAGCCTCAATAGACAAATAGTTTCACTTCGCAGCTCAACTAATAAGAAATGAGATAAATAAGACCTTTATTGATACAACAAAACGGAGGAAAATTCAGGCAGCACAGCAGTTAAGATACAGTTACAGGACAAGACAAGACAAGTACTGTTGAATACAGCAGGGTAAGAACATCACGCCAGAATAACGGAACCAGAATATGGACTTTTCTCCTGTTTGCTTTATGTAGCCAACAACCAATTGGAGCATCACCCTTCATGTCGGTTGAACAGAACGCCATTTTGCAAAAGAATCAAGCCCCAGTGTGCAGGTCTTGCGTTTGGTCTATGATGCAGAAGACTTGTATACCTGAAGAGCAGACGGTAATATATCATGAAAGATTCAACATGAACATGCTTTCAGAATTCATCATTTGGTACCATCACAACCATTCCCTCTACCAGTCCTGGTGGCCTGTGTCCACCTCCTCTCTTGCACCACAAAAGCATTAATGCTCCATGGTGCTGCGGAGACAGAGGGGAGCATCCAGGGGGTGTGCTAAGCCCACGCTTTTCACAGTCCATCAGGATCATCTCCTGTCCCATGTTAATGAGCTTTCCCACTAATGTGGGTTGAATAGTTCAGCTGTATGGCTTTCTAAAGGTAGCTTTCCATCAAACAGACTACTACTTCAGACTGCAACAGACTGGTAGTCGGTTGGCAAAAGTTGGCATTTAGTTCAGCATAAGCAGTCGGCCGATGCGCACATTGTTGTGCTAATGTGTTTAGAACTGGCAGGCTGGACTGCCAGTGTTGCCAGGTCTGCTTATTACACGCGACTTTGGGCTTGTTTTCCTGCAAAGTCGCTGGTAAATAGGGATGTTCCCAGAGTTTTTTCTTCACTGACGTGCAGTGGTGTAAAGTGACTAAGTGCATTTACTCAAGTACTGTACTTAAGTACAATTTTGAGGTATTTTTACTTTACTGCAGTATTTCCAATTGTCTATACTTTTACTGCTCTACTCCACTACACCTCAGAGGCAAATATTGTACTTTTACTCCACTACAATTATTTGAACATTTTAGTTACTAGTTACTTTGCAGATATAAATCATTACATTATAAAACATACATTAACCACTTTAGCCATATTTTATACAGAGGCTATTTGAAAATAAATGTATTTATCGAAATGAACACCCAGAAGCAAAAGCAAAGCAAAGTTTGTTGTTTACCCAGGGTGTCGGACTAAGCACGAAGCTTGTTTCCAGCCGGACCCTGCATGGAAGCCTTGCTCAAGGGCTATTCAGCGGTGATTCATGATTGATGTGATGAATTGGGGAATCGAACTAGGGACCTTCCGGTATCAAGGCCGCCCCTCTAACCACTAGGCCACCGCTGCCACTGAAAATAGCCGTCTGAACTGAGCTGTACTTAAAAGTTAATATAGAATGGATCTTCAGACAATTGTGAGTGCAAACGTAGGCTTATTCTCTCTCTATCTCTATCTCTCTCGCTTGCTCGCTCTGAGAGACGGAGAGAGAGAGAAACAGTGAATGTAGGTTTTCATAGACTTGTCGCTGATTTCACTCACATAATCTGGCAACCTCGAAGGCAGCGTTGATCAAATCTTTACTCCTAGCTGTTTTCTATTCGACGGTTCTAATAGTCGGCGCAAGAACTGAACGGGTGCATTTCGCCTTTCCGACATGTCGCCTTTCCGACGTTAACGAACCCTATACCTAACCCTAACCGCACGCGGAAGCCACTAGTCGGAGTGGCGAGATGTCGAAATGGAAGGAGCAGTCCGAACTGAACATGTCGGGTTCCCCCGAGTCGGCCGAAAAGGTGCCAACAGACCACCCGACGGACGCCTAACCGACGGGGCGACGATATCCAGCGCTTCCCGACACCGAGTCGGCTCAAAACCTGTGCAGTGGAAAGCTACCTTAAGAACTCTTATGCTGTAGAACATCCATGCACAATACAGTAGATGTTCTCAATGGCGTGTTGATACACAGCCAGGCATAGGAACATGACACAGCATCTGAATTGTGTAAATATTTGATTTTGTTTAAATAAACCTTGTCATCTTTTAGAATGCCAGTTTGGGTTGATGTTTTAAGTGCTTTAGATTTGCTTTTACTGATCCAGTATACACTGGGCCTCACATACTGTGCCACAATGTAGGAACAGGGCTTTTATCTCCAGTTTGTTGAACCACAACACAATTGTGAAACTGTTGTAATGAGGCTGTCTTATCTGTGGATATGTATGCATGTCACTGACTCAATGCACTGTATTGTCAAATTACAAGACAAAGCCACAGAACTCTAGCTCAGTTGCTGACATAAGATGCAATTTGGTGGTCAATGTCAAGGAGGTAATGGACACTGAGGTCATCTTCCTCAGGCAGCCATTGAGCCACGTGGCTCGACGAGGCACACCTCTCGGTTGCTTTTGTTGCTCTCGGTTTGTTTGATGTGAAAGCCACCTGACCATGTGTTCACCACATGCATCTTGTGCTGAGAACATATAGAGACATTTGCACAATAATGAAACAGTTCATATTTAGTAGACAGATATGAGGACATTAGAGTCATTGTATGTATTGTATAGGATGTGGCTACAGACTTTGAATGCCGTCACTTGGAGGCCTGACTTTGTGCATATCTATTTTACAGTATATGCATAGTATACTGTATATCAAGGTACACCTAAAAGAGACATGCAGCATTTTTTGCATACCTTATTTCAATCTTGTGTGTTTACCTTGAATCACAGAGGTGCTGACTCACACAGACTCATCCGATCGTCAACGTGTTATCCAGCTAGATTGTTTGGTCCACTGCTTGCTCATCCTGCAAATTGGATTGACCTCACAGAACTAGAAAGGGATCATAGAAAATACATAGTTGGCATTGACTGGTTTGAAAAGTACTTGAGAATTGAGGTCCTTGGTCCTTATTGTAACAGCGACACCATACAGTACGATTCAGTGCTTTAAAATCAGTACACTTATTTAGCCAAAACGTCAATCTCAGGAATCCTGCACTATCGAGGTATTTATTTTACGTTTTTTATGTAAGGGATAAATCCATTGTTATGAATATAAATAAGTAAGCAACAGTTCATTCCCCTTCAGCCAATCAGCAGCTCATTTTCCCCTCCACCAGCCAATATGACGCAAGGGGACTTTTGAAGGGGCTATGCCGAAAATAGGTTGCTTTATTCGGATACATACTTGTCACTGCCCGCCCTGCCGGTTCTCTGAATTTTTATTTTTAAATAGGCTCTGTCATGATTAATTAACCACATATATGAAGTTAAACAACTAAATTCTATCAAAACGATATCTTAAAATTAAATTCCGTGCCTCAAAAAAGAAGTTTGAGAGCGTTTTAAAGTTTTAAAACCGAAACCAAAAATTGCTGGACACTCCGGACAGAAAAAATGGCGGCACGTTCCATTTTTGTCGGCTGCACTCGGTTCCATTCGGTTTCACTCGAACTCGCCACCTGATTGGCCAACCTTCACTGTCAATCACAGAATATTGAGCGAGGACGCTGATAGGACAGTTCACAGGGACAGGGACGCGCACGGACGCGCACGGATGCACATGCACTTCATTTCATTTACGCCCCGGACAGTCCCAGATACCCGGATGTCAAAACATAAATAGTAGGGAAAATACGGATTTCAGAAAGAGGACTGTGTTTCAATGCAGGAAAACACCCCAGCATCATTATATAGTGGCTGATAGAGGGGGAAAATGCAATATATATATTTAAATATTTTTTACATTTAGGCTTCAAGTTACCTAGAATCCCTTTAAAAATTATATATATATAATAATAAAAATAATGAATTTGCACAACCATAACCCGTCATCTCATTTTAAAAAGTGTGTATATATTAAAGTGTTTGCTAGCACAACATTGTTCAAAGGTTTCAAATCTCTGGTTTGGAAAACAAAGGTTTGCAAATTCCATTCCAGATTGATGCAGTGGGAGGTGGCATAGTAGTCACGTGTTGAGCATGACGTCCAACCAGCCACTCATTAAGCTTGGGAAAGCACCAGCTACATATCCATCTCCACCTTTTGGGACAAGGCAGTGATGCGTTGTTCTGAGAACTGTGGACGGCTAGGCAAGTAGTATCTTGGTCCTAAGGTTTGGTTTATTTCACGGAACCCAGGATTTTCGACCACATTGTAGGGTCGCATATCTTTGCATATACATCTGCCATTGAATGCAGTGATGCCCTTGGGGAGTTGTGGCTAAACTTCTGAGTAAAGATGTTGGTGAGGCTTGAGGCTTTTCTCGTGCCTCGTTCGTGCTATCAGAGACATTGTTGCATGACTCTTACAGGAGTTCTGAAACTGGCGCAAAAGTGCAAAAGAATTAAATAACCATCGTCAATTCTTGCATTGCAATCAGATTTTCTATCGATATTAGTTAGTTACACTAGAAGAATGTGTTTCTGTTTAGACACAGACACACACACAGGGGTGAAAATATGATTTCCTGGCATAGATAACAACAATGGATCTTAAGTTTTACCGGGATTCATCTGGTTAGTTTATTTCATTTCTTCCTCAATCTCCACTATACTATGTACTATGCACATACACAGTGAGTCTGTGAGTGTGCATTTCTGTACTGTTGGGGGTTGGAATACGATGTGAGAGTACTAATCAGAGCCAGCTGGGGCCAACGATGAGATTAAAGTTTAAAACACTAAAACAATCTGGATAAGTATAGCATCACTGTTGGTTACTGCCCCCATCCCACACTCTGAGCGAGAGAGAGAGGGCTGGCACAGACCCTCTGATTAAGAGCTGTTTTGTATTCTGTTTGATCCCACAGTGGCTCTGTCATTCTCCAGGGCCCTTTGCCCAGTATCATCCCAGTATAGTCCCACCACCACAACACACACCTCCCAACAACCTGCGAGTCAGGGTCCCTTTCCGTGACCGGATCGCTGTAACTTGGCGACGCCCCTAGTCACTGCGTCACATTCCACGTGGATAGCACTGCCCAGGCGCTGGCACTGCAAAACTACGCCTAAACCTAACCTTAATCCTAATAAATTAATTTGCGACCCATTTTAGATAATGTATGTGTAATTGTGTCGAGAATGGGATCCGACCTCACGAGGTTGGGACTGGAAGTCCAATGCTTATCTCATGCCACAGAGTCACATGGTGGTACAGGGTTTCAGGAGTTATTTACTACGGTCGGCTCATGTGAAAATAAAATGAATAAACGGTGCATTTATATAGCGCTTTTATTCAAAGCGCTTCACATAGATTGTGCATTACATTCACCCATTCACACACACACATTCATACACCGATGGCGGAGGAAACCATGCAAGGCACCAACCTGCTCATCGGGAGAAATAGTCCATATTCACATGGCGGCCATTTTGGAATTTAACATTGCGTTGCTGTGGCAACTGGGGTGGCGACTTAATGGCAATATGGCCGCCGTGTGAATATGGTCTATAGGCTCTATGCACAGCAGCCATATTGGGTATGAATTGGGCCCCTTCCTTACTTCCTTCACAGGTGTTACCAATGATACTAATTAAGGCTCTGTTCCATTTAGTGTGGCATAGTGGTTGTCTTATTTTCAAGGACCCCCATAACTCTGAGAGTGTACAAATGGAACCAAATGGACCCGTAAGGGGCCATTTGGGAACCAAAATGGAGTGTTTCTAGTGAGCCAACATGCACGATATCAGCACCCTGACCAGAATGAAACAGAGCCTTCATTAGTATCAAACACCTGTGAAGGAAGTAAGAAGAGGCCCAATTTCTTTCCAATATGGCTGCTGTGCATAGAGCCTATTAGGGGTTCAGCGTCTTGCTGTTCAAGGACACTTCGCTTACTTCGGACACTTCGACGCTAACTCTGGGGGAGCTCGGGATCGAACTTGGGATCGAACTGGGAACCTCACGGTTCCCATCCGGCCACTCTACCCCTGAGCCACTGCCGCCCATGTGAGAGGCAGTTCTGTGTGGTTAGAGACACGGCTCCGAGGCAAAGGGGGCGTTGCCAAGTTACAGCGATCCGACAGGAAAGTGGCGAAAGGGCCACAGGGCAAATCTGTATTCTAGTGCAGTGGTTCTCAAACGTTTTCATTGACCCCCAAATTGAGATTTATTAGCCCGCTGACCCCCATTTGAAAAGATATGCCAGGGACCCCCATAAGAGAAGATTTTTTACGGCTCTAGCAGTGATTCTCAACCATTTAAATTTCAAGGACACCCAGTTTGACATGCATTAGGCTACGGACCCCCATTTAATGGTATTTCTCTCGCTTGGACCCCAATTTATATTGTAAAATCAATCATAATTTAACTCTGAGAGTGTACAAATGGAACCAAATGGACCCGTTAGGGTCCATTTGGTTCCATTTGTACACTCTCAGAGTTACAGACCCTAACGGGTCCATTTGGTTCCATTTGTACACTCTCAGAGTTACAGACCCATAAGGGTCCATTTGGTTCCTATCCATCATTTAGCTCGGGACCCCCTAGAACCCCCTCAAGTACCCCTGGGGGTCCCCGCACCCCACTTTGAGAACCAATGTTCTAGTGTGTCTGTATGTATATGTGTGCGTGTGCTGTATCTACAGTGTATTTCATGCAACATACAGCATTAGATGTTTTTTACCACATAGTATAGTATGACATACAGTCACTTGCATTTAATAGATTACATACGTATAGAATTACTTTTCTTGAAAACATATTATAGTATATTTGCTTTTTTGTTTTTCTCAGCATAGGATACACAAAATAGTGTAGTATTATGACATATTTTTACCTACAAGGTCTTTTGACACATAATATATACACATAAATATAAGTTATAATAAATATATCTCTGCTGTCGGGCAGAAACTCCAACTCCAAAATGTAATTTTTTCAGGAAATGAAAAAAACAAAACAAAAAGTGGAGTTAGGAGGTTTTGTTCATCATTGATAAGAACAGCTGAATGGACCTCCAAGCTCACAATGAGGTTGGAGGTCAAAAGGGGGTGGAGCCTGGAGTCAGCAGAAAGTTTGGGGATCCAATAGCTGGTTTTGTCAGAAGCGCTTTTTGATAGTTTTCATTGGTTCAATATTTTTTTAACCAACACACAGACGTAAAGGGTGTTCAATAGCACTGATTTATGAAAAAAAATGAAAAGGCTCAAAAGATGGAGTTAGCTGGTTTCTGCCCGGCAGCAACGAATATTATATGCGGAGTTATAGTCAGGGAATATTATCAGAAAAAAATCCAATCTGGGAATAAATTCCTTACCAAGTAATGTGTTTTTAAAGGTAACACATCTCACAAAGATTGAAATTCAATGTCGCTAGGGGAATCTGTGACAGCTGCTGAAAGTTGGGGTACCCTTAACCTAATTTTTACAAAATGTAATTCTTGATTTATTGATTGATGTACTTTATTTAGTGAGATATGAGAAACAGTACATGGAAGTACAATTCACAATACAAGGTCTACTAAGCTGGAAAACTCAAAGCACTAAGCTTGTTTAAAATGAGATCCCCACGCACACAAATCATGATGACATATAAGAGACAGACAGATATACCCTACTATACAGAACGTCATACAATCAGCTCATAGGTTACTGGTATGAAAAATAAGAAATATGTACAAGAAGAAAAAAAAAGTTTGTGGAGGCGGGGGGGGGGGGGGGGGGGGGGTAGGTTAAGACTTTGACAGGGGCCAGTTTGGAATTGCAGCCTCCTGAAAGTGTTTTTTTAGGGCAGTTTTGAAAGTGAGTAGGGTTTTACACTCCTTTACTCCTTTTGGTAAGGCATTCCACAGTTTTTGTTGCATAGCATGAGAACAAGTTCATTCCCTTTGTTGTGCCAAATCTGGGTTGATCCGTGGAGCTGCCTCTGGTGTTGTGATCGTGGACTTCATTTACGTTTTTGAAATATTTTGACAGGGGTACAGGGGTATCCCAATGTTGTGGTGTATCTTGTAGACCAGGCTCATTGTAAGTTGCTGTACTCTGTCTTCAATCCTGAGCCATCCAATCCTAGCAAAATGAGCAGGGATTAGATGGGTTGTGTGTTTGAGGCCAAGAAGTAGCCTTACTAGTTTGTTTTGGGATGTTTGGAGCCTTATTTTTAAGGCCTTGGTGGTGTTTTGTTACCATGAGGAGCATGCATAATCGAAATTACCTTGTATGAGGGCCTGCCCCCTGCAAGAATCTTCAAGGTATTCTTTCTGACTAGAGAGGAAATCCTATACAAAAAGCGTGTTCTTTGGTTGACATTTTTGATAACTCTTTTGGCCATTTTATCACCGGAGTGCTATGCCTCCAAGATGGAACCCAGGGGCCTGTTCCTCAAAAGGTGAATAAACTAAGCCTGGACTTAAGCCAAATCCAGACTTGACAAAGTCGGGTCCATATAAGCCTCGTTTATTCCGTTCCTCGAAGCAAAGCCAGGCTGAAAAGGAGCGACTTTGTCGAGCTAGGCCTTGTCAAGCCAGGCTATGTCCAGCCAGGATAATGAAGCCAGGCTTCACGTATTTCTATAAAAGACCATGAAAGTCGATAGCAGAATCCTTGAACTTGACCAATCATGGAGTCCAAAACCAGAGCGGCGTTCCTCTCTGTGGCTGAACAGCAGCATTGCAGCAGCTCATGAAATCATACAAGGAAGTAAAATCTAAAATGTATTATAAGCGAGAACGCGACCGCAATAAATAGATCCAGGGAGAAAGCGTGGCAAAGTATTGCAAGCACACACAGAGTGTGTGTGTGTGTGTGTGTGTGTGTGTGTGTGTGTGTGTGTGTGTGTGTGTGTGTGTGTGTGTGTGTGTGTGTGTGTGTGTGTGTGTGTGCGCGCGCGACGGGACGGGACGGGACGGGACGCCGGGGGGGTTGACCGCGACTGGGGGCCGCGACGGGATGAGCGGGGGACAGGGGGACGGGATGAGCGGGGGACAGGGGGACGGGGGGGGGGGCGAGACACGCAATAACCCCACGTTTGCAAGACCACTTTGGTAGAGGTTTGGGTTGTGTATAGTTACCTTGCCATCATGATGTAACTCCAAAGGTGGACAAGAAATAAAAAATAATTTCTCCATTGACTAGAAATTGATAATTTAAAATATGCTCCTCATTGACTTACATTCAGTGAAAAAAAAATCTGTTATATATTATCAAACATCTAACAACAATATGAACTATAGTGTTAACAGAGTGACAATGACATCCCATGAGTCATTGTGAAACAATTATGATTCATGGTCACACACTATTTCAGTAATATAATTAATTTGATTATATCTGATTGTATTTATTTCATTTTATTTGAATGCAAGGTCATTAAATGAGTCCATATTCAAACACATGTGTTGAATTAACTGTGGAAAAACTTGAAGAACAAGGCACTGGATTAAGTAAACTTGGCTGTTAGCCTGCTCCTGACCAGGCTAACTTCACAGCTAAATTGCCATGGTAACTAAGGTAGGATTGCTTCAATTCTCTTTTGAGGAATCGGCTCATGGCTAAACTTAGCCCGGGTGAACTGGCTAAACTAATCTTCAAGCTAATTCAGCTTTTGAGGAACCGATTCAGCCCTAATCCTGGCTAAATTAAGCCAGGATAGGTGTTAAAGCCAGGCTTAAGCTTTAATTCTCTTTTGAGGAACAGGCCTCTGGTAGGTAATGTCCTTCTTTCTTGAGATAACATCATCACCGGCTTTGATATGTATATGATAATTCTTCTTTAAAGGTAGGGTAAGTGATATTTTTGGGTTAAAACAAAAAGTATTTTGTTAAAAGGTTAAAGCACTATATTCTGATAGTAATCATTGCTATAGAGTGTTTGTTCAGTAACAGAAGTCTCCCCATCTCTCCAGCTCTTTAATAAACAGAAAATGCATTTTCCGGTAGGTGTCAAAATCAGGAGAAAGTACCCATTTTAAAGCTTCATTTTTATAGTGTTCCAGTTCCAATTTTGCCTGCTCATTTCTTAGTGTCATCACTTCCAATTTCACTTGTTTAATCTATATCCTTATTGAATTCTCTATCCTGATTGGATAAAATTGGAAATGAAACTGAAACTGAAACGAAAATGCATTTTCTGTTTTATAAAGAGCTGGAGAGACAAGGAGACTCCTTTTACTGAACAAACACTCTATAGCAATGAGTACTATCAGAATATAGAGATATTTAACACTTATTTTAACCAAAGAAAATCACTTACCCTACCCTTAAGTAAGGGTTCAAACAAGGTTTTTTTATGATTCTTAATCTATTGCAAGCATTTGTTTTGAACCAAAACCACTCCTTGGCAGAAAATCCTCCAAGCCCTTTCCAGCTCATTGCATAGGCTATGCAATTTCTTTTCTTTTTTCAAAAATCCAATATGATGGTCATTTTTCAAGATGGCCGCCAAATCAACAAGTCATACCTATATTCTATATTTCTTGCACATTTTAGGAAACATTTCACCACTATACAGTAGCTACCTTGTTGTAGCCCAGGTCTCCCTTCTGAAAGAGATTATTAATCTCAGTGGGCAAGACCATGAGTTTTGGAGGGGTTTTAAACTGTTCTACCATGGGGTGGACGAGAGGAGAAATGGGGTTGGTATAATCCTAATCTGAGTTCCCAGAAGTTTTCGCCAGCTCTGGCGAGGAACTTCTGGGCCAGAGCCCTGGTATTTGTGGGCGGGATGTAAGTTACGCTCAGAATCTGAGCGGACACGCCTCTTACCGGTCTGAGAGCTGTGCAACTCGTCTAAAAAGTCCGACGAGAGGCAAACAGCAGTACACAACAATGGCGGCCGCAATTTCTCAAGGGGAAATTGCTTCCCGTCGCTCCTATTTACATGCAACACCCACTGCATGTGGATCCCGCCCCCTTTTCTTCATTGGCTGTTGATTTGAATCACAACGCAGTGGCCGCGCCCCTGCTGTCCAAGCTCCGACGCAGTGCCTCCCAGAGTATAATCCTAAAGGAAGAGTACATCAACAGGTCAAGTTGAAGAGAAGGTCAGACAGAGTGAAGACCATGCGCATATGTGTCCGATTAGCTCAGCTGGTAGAGCTGTCGCCTTCACACCACAAGGTCATGGGTTCAAACTCGGTCACCGCCCAACTACTCAGTGTATGCGTAGCACGGCTTGTGTTTGGTGTGTAGACAGAGAAAAATATCAAATGGTGGAAGATGAATAATCAACAATCCTGTCTGGAGCTCAGGGAAGAGGTAAGAAAGGCAGCCAGAAAGATGAAGAAAGTAGGCAGGAGTATAAGGGAGATGATGGGTAAGGCGAAGAGAAGAGTGGCTAGGGCTAGGTCAATAGGTTGAGACGTTGGACACTAAGAAGTGAGAAAATAGGGAGGGAGTAGCTCAGCTGGTAGAGCTCTCGCCATCACACCACAAGGTCATGGGTTCAAACTCGGGCAACTCGGGAACATTTTTAACACAAATCTTTGCTTCTGGGGGTCCCTGGCACAACATATTTTCAGATGGGGGTCCGCGCCAAATATTTATCAATTTGGGGGTCCTTGACATGAAAACGTTTGAGAACCACTGCTTTATGCCAGTAGACATCAGGCTCCATCAGACAATCAATCCTGACCCCCATATTACAACTTAAGACCTGCACAGTCTGTTCCTCACATAGACTTATGACTGCTGACTCGGAGGTACCGAGACTAGGGCGGAAGATTCTGTCTCCATAGGGACATGACTCGGACGGCGCTGAGTCGGCTCAAGGTGACTTCGCAACGCTCGGCACGGCAACGCGCTCGCCTAAGCTCGCTTAAATGAATAAATAAATCATCTCGGCAACACCGACATTTCACTGATTGTACCTGTGTGAGTGACAAGAGTCATTCCCAAATTGCCCTCCTTAGTACTGTCATGTGCCTGTTCCCACGTTAGATGAATGTTATAGGTGCAGAACTTAATGCTCACGCAAGAGGTGTCTATAAGCACGCAAGACTAGGCATTTGGGGATGATAAAATATGTGTTTGGGACGAACAGAAACAATAAATATCCATCTGCAGGCTGGCAGACCGGCTAATTTAATTTAACTCTGCTCCGGTTGCAGATCTCTCGCTCTCTCTCTCACTTTGTCTATCTTTCTCCCTCTCTGTCTGTCTCCTTGACCCAACCTCACCATCACACACACGCCTCCCCCATGTCTCCGCCAGCACTCATGCAAAAGCTTTTTAACTAGTGAATCTAACATCTCTTACGTAAGCACTGTCATAACGCACTGACGCTTTTCATTCACACCAACGTGGCGGGATAACAACGCAGGTAATCTGACAAGGGAGGGAGATGTGAGATTAATGGTACGGGACGCTCAAATTAAATATTCCAGCGATAGGCATTTCATGCGAGTGGGAAAGGGGTTTACTGCGTTACAACATGACAAATCATGTTTGTGAAAGAGAGAGAGAGAGAGTGTGTGTGTGTGTGTGTGTGTGTGTGTGTGTGTGTGTGTGTGTGTGTGTGTGTGTGTGTGAGAGAGAGAGTGTGAGTGTGCGTGTAAGAGGATTATGGTCTGTTCACAGCTGAGGGTGCAGCCTGGGCCATTTCTGGACATTTCCACTGTACACAGGATTGACCGATAAGGCTTTACTCTGCACTGTGTTATTGCATATTACCACCAAGCTTAACTCTATCCCTGCCAGTTTGTGACAACACTTCTGAAAATAGCTCAATCTGCCTTAGGGCCCCTGGCCCCAGCTACAACACCAGGATCCTTTATCTCCACCTGTAGCCCCTATTCTCGGTCGGAGATAACTCTTTTGACTGTGCATTGTCTTGCTGAAGTGGCGATCCATCAGTGTCCTCTCTGAACAGAGTTCCGTCTCACTGGATTTTTATTGGTTGGAGTCGACACTGTCTCCATCACTGTGCTGCTGGCCTCCGTCCAACACCGCGCTGTCTCCACGCCACCCTGAATGAAAACATAAATGATCATATTACTTTACACGCTGACATCACTCCCACAGGAACAGATCCCCAACATTAGTGTGCAGGGGATTGTGTCGGGGGCGTGAGAGGTTAAGACTTGCTGAATGGCTACGAGGCGTCGCACAATGAGGTGGATTAGGCAACACTCGAGGGGCCTTTAGAGCTTTAGCCAGGGTGTTCAGCGGCTTCCAGTGTCTACAATAACACCACATGCTGCAGCTCCGGCCTGTCTGAGCTAGCAGCTAGCTAAAACCTTGGCAGGTCTGTTTTAAAGTCATGCTATACTAATTTATGTGTACTATGAAATAATGTCATTCTGTGAAGTCATCTTCTCAGGGACATGACACACCAACATTTCCCTGATTGTACCTGTATGGGTTAGTGACACATAAACCCCTCTTAATTCTCTATTCTTTTTGATTCATCTGAAATTTAGCAGTGTCCGGGTGCTGAGATTGATATTAGATCGAGATTAGATTTTATGGAGGTGAATTTGTGAAAGTTGCATTGTAGTTGATAATCTACACATGTAAAACATATGTGATATAACTCTAAGTTGCACCAACTTTATAGATTGTGAATGTCTATCTAGAGACAAGCCTACTGTAAATTGGCCATCGTCTTGTGTTACCTAAATAGTTCTCATAGTGAAAATCATTACGAGAATGTGAAACTTATAGGTTAAACTTGTCTTTATGGACTTTTTCTTCATCGAACAAGCCATCATACATTACAGGAACCATGTATTGTGTGTAAAAAATATTTTGATGATGATGAACAACACCGATTTGTGTCCCTCCCTGGGTCCCTCTTACGCCCATACTGTATATGGGCATTTTGGTCGGATCAGCGTTGCGACGTAGGCACCCTAACCTATAGTATATATATTTTCTTTTTTTGAACATGTCGCATGACTTTTCTTGTCTTTATGTCTTGTTATGTCTATATATATTCTACAAATCCGTGTGTGTGTGTGTGTGTGTGTGTGTGTGTGTGTGTGTGTGTGTGTGTGTGTGTGTGTGTGTGTGTGTGTGTGAGAGAGAGTGAGTGTCAATATAAATTGCACACATCTCTTTGAGCGTATGTATGTGTGTGATGGTCTGTACGGGTACTGACGTCATAGCACTGACATCATAGATAGATTACCGATGTCATATATCGGGACAGCATATTATGAGCTAACATTGGGGAGGGAGGCAAAACATAATCTCATATTTCGATCAGGCTGGGAAAATGACATAATTACAGACGAATGACACCCAAACAGATATGCCATTCATTAGAAGCCATGTGTATCAGTGTACATAAAAGAGTGTTTATGACAGAAGGAGAATGTATCAATAATAGATTATTATGGAACTGTGTGTCAACCCTGCCCTCACCACCACTCACCCATTTGGATTACTGCAGTGCCAGCTCAACTGTGCCAGAGTTTCTGCCTCCATGTAGTGTAGGGAATTAAAAACCGTGACGGCAGGGGGTGAGAGGGAGGGATATAACACTTTGCGTGTTAGCCAGGATAATGGTTTGGCTGTATTAGGTTGCCTGGACTCATGTCAGAAGCTGCGGTTTTCCCTCATGGCTACTGTGTCAGGGGGATGCTGGAAAGCACAGATATTAAACACAAATGAAATCCCCTCCAGGCATCAGAGATGCACTGTAACTTGCCTATAACCTACTGTGATTTGCCTAACTCAGACAACGCAATGCGGACCTGCCTATGTGAAAGCAACATGGGTCTTGACTGAGGAATAGTGTGTGTGTGTGTGTGTGTGTGTGTGTGTGTGTGTGTGTGTGTGTGTGTGTGTGTGTGAGGAGGAAACGTTGTCATTGAACATTTCTCCAGAAACGTTCGATGACAACGTTTCTGGACCGCAAAAACGTTACATTTTCACATTTTCGTTGCATATCAACGTTTTGGTTTAAGTTTAGGGTTTAGGTTTAGGTGTTCGTTAGTATGCAACGTAAAATCGACGATTGACCCTACATGGTTCTCATCTGCGCACCACGTTCACATGCGTTTTTGGGATGAAAAATGTTATCACCGTACGTTTCTGCAAAACTTACTGTCACGTTTTCTCTGGCAACCAGGCTGGTGTGTGAAAGAGTGTGTGTGTGTGTGTGTGTGTGTACAGCAACACACACACAGAAGGGGAATGAATGCATGACACAGCTCTGCCGATACCGCTGTGAAAGAGCGAGCGTGTGCACATGATGTGGAGGGATGTCACACATACCTGCGTATAAATGCATTACCACATCACCCTATCCGGTTGTCCGTGACATGTCATACTTGGTGCCGGATGTGCATGCAGGGGCGTCGCCCGCTGCAGTGTGCGGAGCAGACGGCAGCGCTAGATGAAGCACAGGCCCCGTGACGGGGTCGTCTCTCTCCATCTGACGCGCCTCACCGTGCACCACATGCATCACTGTTCTAATACCCTGCTGCCACCACAGCGCATGCCATTCCCCTGCATATATGGACGGATATGTTTTACAGCATGTAATAATAGTAATGGGTTCCGTATGGAGAGTTCCGCATTAGAGGCTCGTCAGTTCCTCCGTTGAAGGATGCCGTTCCTGAGGGGCCGTCGAGTGCCGTGGCATGTCGGAGAAACGCTATACGTCAGCCGTAGCATGTCCGGGGGGGCTGGGGGGGGGGGGGGGGGGGGGGGGTCTGACTGAAGAGGCCACTTCATAACTGTACTCCCGGGTTTCCAGAAGTTGGCCTGCTTCCTGTTCAGTTTCCCATAACAAATACAGTGTAACACCTTCATATGTGTTTGCGGCTCAGATCGGTTGCAGAGCCAGTCTCTAAAAATCTTTTTCAGTATAAAACAACCATTTCTCTTGTAGGGAGTTAAAAACCGTGAGGGCAGGGGGTGAGCGGGAGGGATATAACACTTTACGTGTTAGCCAGGATAATGGTTTTATCCTGGCATGGTTACTTTTTGGGGGCATTGGCACTCACAAGTAGTAATACTCCACCAGGGAAAGGTCTCTAGAGTTATTAGAAATACCATACTAGAGTTGTTTCACACACACACACACACACTAGCTGTGTTACGCGTAGGGTAAAAACGGTGGATTCGTCAACACTCATTAGAATGTCTCTCAGCCAATCACAATACACGGTCAGACACACATGATGTATAATGCATTGGTTCTCAGGGGTTCTCAAAGTGGGGTCCGGGGACCCCTAGGGGTCCTTGGGGGGGTACCAGGGGGTCCCCAGCTAAATGAGTTAATATAGCATCACGATTATTTGAACCCATTAATACCTGGAACGCGTCTGTGTCACTTTAAGATTTATTTGGCTATTGAAAAATAGCAGATATACAAGCTCATAGCGTGGCACCGAGTGCCGCGCTATGAGCTTGTAGATCTGCTATTTTTGAAAAATCTTGAAAAAAAATGTTTTAGATTTTTTACAAAAAACTGTTAGCATTTAGAAATGTTTTATGAATCGCCTCAGGTCTTAATGGGTTAACCACTTTAACCATATGATATTTTATACTCACGAGTGCCGCGTTATGAGCTTGTAGAGTTGCTATTTTTGAAAAATCCCTGGCACATAATAGTTTTGAGATGGTTGGGTCAAATATATATCATTTTGGGGGTCCTTGACATGAAAACGTTTGAGAACCACTGGTATAATGTACATTTTTGTCCCCCCCCCCCCCCCCCCCCAAACACAGATACTATGTTCCTCTGACACTGTTTTGTCTGTCTGTCCCTACGTCGTATGTCTGTTTCTCCAGAGCTCCAGAGGGAGGGAAGCATCGAGACACTCAGCAACAGCTCGGGTTCCACGAGTGGCAGCATCCCGCGCAACTTCGAGGGCTACCGCTCCCCCCTGCCCACCAACGAGAGCCAGCCTCTCAGCCTGTTCCCCTCTGCCTTCCCCTAGAACACCGGTTCTCAACCTGGGGTCGGGACCCCCGGGGGGGGGGTCCCCCCCACATGATGTTGGGGGGGGTCCCCAGATGACAGTGAAGTGACAATTTAAGGACTTGTAAGACCTTTTTAATACCTCAACAAAAAGAAAAAGAAATACCATACTAGATGCAGTCATCAAAAGTAGTCAACAAACCATACTATAAAAACTGGTCAAACATTGGCCAAATTCTCAAACGATATAAGAAATAGGCAAAGATTCTACAAGCTCACAACACCTCGCAACGCTCTACGATCTACAAGCGTTGTGAGCTTGTAGATCTGCTACAAGCTCATATTGTTAAAAAAAAAGTTTCACAATATTTATCTGTGGAACCGAGTCAAACAAAATGCAATACCCCAACTCCTACAATTCCAAGTGCTTGTCAGGGTGGGGGGATCCCAGTTCAAATATGATTATTTTGGGGGGTCGCGGTCCGTTAAGGTTGAGAACCACCGCCCTAGAAGACGACGACCCCCCCCCCCCCCCCCCCCCCACACACACACACACACACACACACACACACAAAATACCACACCTCCTCTCCCACCTCCCGTTCCTGACTGCCTCCACCAGCGAATTGTCTCTAGGGATATTAGAAAGAACATACTAGAGTCTTGTGTGTAGGACGTTATTTCTATGCACTACGTTTGCCGTATACCTGAATGATGATGATGTTTTAATCCCATCCTCATCGTGGGCATTGAATCTCTCCAGGTGGGACAGTTGGCTTTTTGGCTAAAATGACGGGTTAAAATCCCTGCTACCATGTCAGAGTGTCCTTGAGCAGGGCACTTGAACCCATCGCCCTGCTCACACGTTTTAAGTGGTGTGGATGATAGTAAAAATGTAAACGTGCGTGAATGCTGAAGGTGAGTATGCACGGGTCCATTCGGTTCCATATGTATACTCTCTGAGTTACATTTAGAACCCCCTCAAGGAACCCTGAGAGTCCGTGGACCGCACTTTGAGAAACACTGACCTGGTCCCAACCAGACTCTTCCCGGCGCCCCATCATCTCAGCGCGTTGGTACCGTGACCTGGATCTGTGGTGTGCTGAGAACCAGCAGCGCTCCCTCGGACGAAGATTCTGAGGTCATCCTCTGACCTCTGGTTACTGTGGATGATGTTGGTTGTCTGCTATACCACCTTTGTGTGTGCGTGTGCGCGCGCGTGCGTGCGTGTGCGCGTGCGTGTGCGCGTGTGCGTGTGTGTGATGCTTGCTTGCAGTGTGGCAGTAACTGTGTATTCCATTCAGCGACGGGTAGTCGTACTGTATGTATGAAACCATTGTAATGGGGTCTAATAGTTTTCTCATTGTTTTCTTGGCCTTTTGATTTTCCTGTCTTAACTGATAACTGAAGACACACTAATGAAATGTCATTACTAATTAACTCTTGAATATTTGTCCACTGTCATTTCAGCGTTTCCCAAAGTAAGACGTGTTCCATTTAGTAGCTTTTACAAATGTTACATTTTAATTGGTCTGAGTAATAGATAGTTGCTAGTTGGTGATGTATTGCAGCCATTACGCTGCAATGTGTAGATTAACAACTCTTAACCAAAATTGTCTTTCCATCAATAATTATAAATTCCATCGATCTCTCTCCCCCTCTCAGTTTATTCCCTTATGGGATTTTATGAATTTGTCATTCTTGCTTTGATTATATGAATGCCAGAGTTGAGCTGTTAATCTATTTGCCTGTTTGTCTAATAAACACACTATATTTGTCAGCTTTCTTTTCCAAGCTAAACTTGACCAGAATGTCTGACCTGGTGGAAAGTTAAATGCACTATGAACAATAAACAAAAAGAGACACCTTAGATTGCCAAAATAATAATAGAAAAGACGGGTTCTAAATATTTTCACACTGACAAAGACTCAGTGTTTATCTAAACTATAATTGTAAAATATATATATATGAATCTTACAATCCTCTATCTCTGGCAGACAGCCTCTGTATTGATGCATGTGTTGAAAAGAGCCCGTCACGGCTTTGGTCACTGAATGACTGAACAGGAGAGAATAAATCTCTCCCTCCTTATTTAGAACACATGCTTGTTATTGTTTGTAATATTTGTTTTGTAAAATACTGAGCTGTTCTTACCCTCTGCTCAAGCAAGTGTAATAATAAGACTTGAGGAAATAAAATTGCCTATAGTATACCTGTTGCAAGTTTGTCTGGATTTCTTTTTAATTGTCTCCACCAGGCCGAAGGCCGGAAGTACTGACATGATACTGACGGGATACTGACACAATACTGACGAGATACTGACCATGATATTGACCATGATACTGACCATTATACTGACATGATACTGACAAGATAGGGTTATGGGGGGCAGAGGGTTCAGAAGGACTGTGAATTTCATTTTATGAATTCAAAGTGAAATTCACATTTTCGGGGTCCGGCCCACTGTCTATTTCTAGTTGTCTAGTGTGTGCAGAGATGGGCGAAAATACCTCAAAAACTATTTTGATCCAAATGACAAATACTGGGTCAAAGAATTTATCACAATACAAATACAAAATACTGGTCTGAGAAATGTATTTGAGATACAAATAATGTATTTTGTATTTTGAAAATATATATTTTTTAAACTGATGCAATGATTTGTCAATACATAGATCACCAAATATTAAATGAATTGATTATGTCAGAATTGATTATACAAGCAGAATGTTTTTCATGGTGTTTGGAGCAGGCAGACACATGTTTACCACTGTGTCTGAGAGTGCAGGCCACAGTAACCTTGTTATTGTCGAAAGCTAGACAAGAAATATAGCATGAGACTGAATGCCCATTCAGAGCTGCCTCTGCGTCTGTACTTCACAGACACCAGGATACTGACCATAATACTGACACCAGGATACTGACACAAGGATACTGACACCAGGATACTGACTCCAGGATACTGACTCCAGGATACTGACACCAGGATACTGACCAGGAATTCACACAAGAAGTTAAGAGCATGAGCCATGGTGGTCCAGTGGTTAGATTAATGCCCTGCAAATCAACTGTTGCGAGTTCAAATCTCAGACTTGGTTAAAAAAAGGATGATTTTTTCCCCCAAAAATTTGAGCCTGGCTCTAATCTCTATGCTATTTCACTGAAGAGCATGCAGTAGAACTAGATGAATATGAACCACAGTGGTACAGTGGTAAAATACATTTAGAGTTTAAAACTCAGACTGTGAACTCTCTTGGTTAAAAAAAAAAAGTATCAGTTTCTTTGAAGTTTGTGCCCTCTCCTACCAAAATCACAGGAAAAATCTATTTTAAAAAAAAATCTCTTTGATATGTACATTTCTTAATCTCCTCCCTCTCCTACCAGGGCTAAAAGAGAGCATGAGGAGGGAGGTGGACTGCCAAAATGCCCTTACAAAGACCAAAAATAAATATTTACCAGGACTAAGATTCAAACCACAACCTTCAGCTTGTGAAACCTCACCTTTTCAATTCAATTCAATTCAAAGGAGCTTTATTGACATCTGGCAATGTAAACATATATTTAGTTATATATTAGTAAGTATGTTAGTTAGTTATATATTAGTATTAGTAAGTATATAGAAAAACAAGTTAACCGAAACGAAAATTACCAATCGACTCTAAATTGCCTGAAACGTACTCCTAACAGTTTTTTTGGGGGGACGATTTTGGCCTCCACACTTAGTGATTTTTTCGGATTTAACTTTCGTTTCTGTAAAATAAATTTTACCGAAACGAAAATAACCAATCAACTCTAAATTGCCTGAAACTAAAATCCTAACAGGTTTTTGGGGGGAGTATTTTGGCCTCCACACTTAGTGATTTTTTCGGATCTAACTTTCGTTTCGGTAGTGACAAACTTTCGTTTCGGTAGTGACACAATGGTGAAAAAATAAATTTACTAAGTCCAGAGCTCGATGAATGTTAGGGACCAAAAAAAGTCACTACAAAGTACTACCAATCAACTCTAAATTGCCTGAAACGTACTCCTAACAGGTTTTTGGGGGGACGATTTTGGCCTCCACACTTAGTGATTTTTTCGGATTTAACTTTCGTTTCGGTGGTGACCAACTTTCGTTTCGGTAGTTTGATTACAAAATGTAAGTTGTGTAAAAAATAATCTGACTATACTAAGTTGTTATTTGTTTGTTTAAGTCAGGCTATACTCTACTCAGAGTCATAAGTTTACAAAATGTACTAAAGTACAGTGAACGTCTGTGCGGTTTGTCTTCATCACTGAAAATAACGTACATGTAAACTGATATAAAACTGCTTTCATGTGCAGTTGGGGTGAAGAAACACAACCATTTCACTCCTAATAATACCTATTTGATTTGACATCCTGACTTACTGCTGTAGCTGAGGCTTGAACCTGTTACCTGCGGCTCACTAGTCAGTGACTCTATCCATTCACCTACAGCTGTTTCCTTGGAATCTGTGGTTCTGAAACGTTTTGTTGTCAACCCCCCAAATTGACATGTATTTGGGCAGTGGACCCCAATGTGAAAAGATGTAGTGTCAGGGCCCCCATTAAAAAGATTTATATTTATGCTGTAACACATTTTTTAAAAGTTATTTGTCTTGTTTGTTGTTCAAGTCAATGCACCAGGAAGGCTGTACTTGTCAGCCATCTGTTAGCTCAATGGGTTGAGACGCAGTATTCATGATCCAGAGGCCATGAGTTCAAATCCCATTGATGTCTTTCCTATGATTCTTTCCTTTGCAGACTGGCTTCCAGAAGATCAACTGAAAACTACCAAGAAGGCTATATTTGTCATCCAACTGTTAGCTCAATGGGTTGAGACGCAGTATACATGATCCAGAGGCCATGAGTTCAAATCCCGTTGATGTCTTTCCTATGATTCTTTCCTTTGCAGACTAGCTTCCAGAAGATCAACTGAAAACTACCAGGAAGGCTGTACTTGTCAGCCATCTGTTAGCTCAATGGGTTGAGACGCAGTATTCATGATCCAGAGGCCATGAGTTCAAATCCCATTGATGTCTTTCCTATGATTCTTTCCTTTGCAGACTGGCTTCCAGGAGATCAACTGAAAACTACCAGGAAGGCTGTACTTGTCAGCCATCTGTTAGCTCAATGGGTTGAGACGCAGTATACATGATCCAGAGGCCATGAGTTCAAATCCCACTGGTGTCTTTACTGTGACGCTTTCCTTTGCAGACTAACTTCTAGAAAAACAAGTTAAAACCACCAGGAAACCTGTAACTCTCAGCCAACAGCTTAGCTCAACTGGTAGAGCGTCTGTCCAATAACATGACTTGACTTGACTTGAGTGGGTTCGATTCCCACTCGAGTCAAGTGTCCCCGGTATCTTGGGGCAACGGATAAATTGACTGATATCCTTAGTGATGCTTCCCTTTGCAGACTAACTTCTAGAAAACAAGTTAAAACCACCAGAAAACCTGTAACTCTCAGCCAACAGCATAGCTTGACTGGTAGAGCGTCTGTCCAATAACATGACTTGACTTGAGTGGGTTCGATTCCCACTCGAGTCAAGTGTCCCAGGTAACTTGGGGCAACGGATAAATTGACTGATATCCGTAGAATAACATGTAGGAGTGTGCTGGTTCAAATCCAGTACAACCCAGGACCGAGTGGTCCTGGGTTCGATTCCCACTAACGTCAAGTCCCCGGTAAATTGGGGCAGCGGATAAATTGACTGACCGCTCGGTAACATGACTTGACTTGACTTGAGTGGGTTCGATTCCCACTCGAGTCAAGGGTTGTACTGGATTTGAACCAGCACACTCCTACAAGTTATTCTACGGATTTACCGGGGACTGATATTCTACGGATATCAGTCAATTTATCCGTTGCCCCAAGTTACCTGGGACACTTGACTCGAGTGGCAATCGAACCCACTCAAGTCAAGTCATGTTATTGGACAGACGCTCTACCAGTCGAGCTATGCTGTTGGCTGAGAGTTACAGGTTTCCTGGTGGTTTTAACTTGTTTTCTAGAAGTTAGTCTGCAAAGGGAAGCATCACTAAGGATATCAGTCAATTTATCCGTTGCCCCAAGATACCGGGGACACTTGACTCGAGTGGGAATCGAACCCACTCAAGTCAAGTCAAGTCATGTTATTGGACAGACGCTCTACCAGTTGAGCTAAGCTGTTGGCTGAGAGTTACAGGTTTCCTGGTGGTTTTAACTTGTTTTTCTAGAAGTTAGTCTGCAAAGGAAAGCGTCACAGTAAAGACACCAGTGGGATTTGAACTCATGGCCTCTGGATCATGTATACTGCGTCTCAACCCATTGAGCTAACAGATGGCTGACAAGTACAGCCTTCCTGGTAGTTTTCAGTTGATCTTCTGGAAGCCAGTCTGCAAAGGAAAGAATCATAGGAAAGACATCAATGGGATTTGAACTCATGGCCTCTGGATCATGAATACTGCGTCTCAACCCATTGAGCTAACAGATGGCTGACAAGTACAGCCTTCCTGGTAGTTTTCAGTTGATCTTCTGGAAGCCAGTCTGCAAAGGAAAGAATCATAGGAAAGACATCAACGGGATTTGAACTCATGGCCTCTGGATCATGTATACTGCGTCTCAACCCATTGAGCTAACAGTTGGATGACAAATATAGCCTTCTTGGTAGTTTTCAGTTGATCTTCTGGAAGCCAGTCTGCAAAGGAAAGAATCATAGGAAAGACATCAATGGGATTTGAACTCATGGCCTCTGGATCATGAATACTGCGTCTCAACCCATTGAGCTAACAGATGGCTGACAAGTACAGCCTTCCTGGTAGTTTTCAGTTGATCTTCTGGAAGCCAGTCTGCAAAGGAACTGGGAACCTTCCGGTTGTAAGCCCTGTATCTTAACCACTGCACTACAGTGTTTCTTACTGACTTTGTTCACTTGCGTGTTCTTCACTAAAAGAATAGATAAAGGTGCAGGAGTCAGGTAAAAGTTCAAAAAATGTCCTTGTTGGATTTGAACCAGCAACCTTCTGGTTATAAGCCCTGTATCTCAATCACTGCACCACTGTAATTCATCCTAATTCTGTTCACTTGCATGTTCTTCATTGAAATGTTAGATAAAGGTGAAACAGCCACGTAAAAGTTGGAAAGTATTCCTTGTTGGTTTTGAACTCGAAACCTTTTGTGTGCAAGGCCTGTATCCTATCCACTGCTCCACCATGGTTAATAGTTTCTCTAGTCTCTTGCAGGCTGTTCACTGAAAGATTAGATACAGACCACAAGAGTCAGATAAAAGTTGGGTAAATGTCCTGGTTGATCAGGATACTGACACCAGGATACTGACCATGACACTGACACCAGGATAATGACACCAGGATACTGACCATGACACTGACACCAGGATACTGACCATAATACTGACACCGGGATACTGACACCAGGACACTGACCATGACACTGACACCAGGATACTGACCATAATAATGACACCAGGATACTGACACCAGGATACTGACAATAATATTGACACCAGGATACTGACCATAATACTGACACCAGGATACTGACCATAATACTGACACCAGGATACTGACATTGATACCGACACCATGATACTGACCAGGATACTGGCACATACCATGACAAATAATCAGGGCTTGTCTGACCATTTCTGGGTTATGCAGTAATATATTATCACAAAAGTAAACTATATTTAATGCATATGAAGCTTTCCACAAGGCTTCATGCACTATAGTTGAGGCAAGATGATATGAAGCCCCTCCTTACTCTGCCTCTCATTTGTGGTTGCATTTGTAGAAGT
>NC_139945.1:48870727-48888227 GCF_963454915.1 Gymnoscopelus microlampas | reverse complement strand
TAGAAAAACAGCACACACATGATATCCTATAACCTGCATTTATGCTCAGTTTTTTAGATGGTCTTTTTTATTTTTGTAATGTAGGGGCATTTATAATGTTTCTAAATCTTGTTTCCTTTTTTTTAATTTGTAATCGTTATTCTTTTAGCCCTACTGACTTCAAGTTTTGTAATTAGCCAATTTCCACCATCAGAATTAATGGAGATTTATCTATTCTGTTTTGACATATTATGATGATGTATAACATTATAGTGTTGCTGCACCGTTTCAATTTCATCAACTGTATTTAGTAGATAGCCTATACCTTACAGAAATGTATTATATAAAAAAGCGTAAAAGCCAGGCTATTGTTCTGTTTAGTTTGAAATTAACTTCCATATCCAGTCAATATAAAATAGATGAATTCTTCATTCTTAATTGCCTATAAATCAAAACGTTGCAGAGATTAGATTGTTTTGTAAACACTTAAAGCCTATTAGGCTAATAGGCTTGAAGTGTTTACAAATTTGAATATTGCTAATAGTATTAGCAATGTTCAAATTTGAACGTTCGGTTTGAATTGAATCAAACGTTATTTCCTAATGATTATTTAACTATTTCAGAAGGTGGAAATGATTAAAGAACATGTATGAGGGTGAGGCTATTTAAAAAAAAATGCTACCGGACCGAAGTAAGCTAAACCTAATTATAAATAAAATAACCTACGTCAACAAGCCTACTTAAAACTATAATCAGCCTACATTTATCAAATTCAAACTATAGCACAGTTTGTCCACCTAAAAATAAAACTCATTTTCCTTGATTAAGTTTACATTCTTTATAAACAAAGTTATATCTCCCATATGAGAACATATACAGAATAGAATGAGTGTACGGACACCTATAATCCTGTTATCAACAAATGAGATTATTCTTATGTGTGCCTTTATTTGTAATGCAATGACAACGTCATGTGAGAGCTGACAATTTAACACGCAGAAGTGCCCCCCACCCCCCCCCTCATTGAATTAAAGTAGCGAAATAAAAGCATTTCCTCCGGACTTCAGGTATAATTTCACATCGCCTCCTGTAGGCTATAATGTGATTCTATGTTCCCGTCGCATGAGATGGAAATTGAATTTGGAGACGCTGTCAACGGGTCAGGCCTGTAAAATAAACACATGTTGGGCTGCTAAAATGTGTTGTTCTTATCGCAAAGCCAAGTGTGTCCAAACTGCTAACACGACGCTACAATAATCTGGTCTCAGAAGAATTGTGTTTAAAAGACATGTAGGCCCAATCAAAGACACGGAAAAATGAAATGTTTTGCAGTTTAAAACATTGAACTTTTGGGCCTAAAATACCCAGCCCAGGTGTAGGCACTCATTAGGCTATTTTGTGTTTTCATGATTAAACAAATATTCCATGCAGACAAAATAAAATAAAGTATCATACTTTTGGCTATATTTCCAGTGTTTGATCTTTTCATAAAAAAATAAATAAAATAAACATATATAGGCTAATAGGCTATGACCTTGCACCATAAATAGCTGGTCATGGAAAAAAGTTCCTTCGCTTATAAAAGTAAAACTAAACAGAATTGACTACACCTTATTCGTTAGGAAACGTTTAAATTCGACGTGCAACAGAACGTGTTCATTCCAAATATTATACTTAATGATGATGGATCCATTCATGTCTTTTAAATGCGAGATTTAAGGTGGTCGCGAGTTAAGAGGAGTCGCTTGACGGGACAAAGCTGAGGCGTTTGAGGGAATTTGATGCCGTGATCTATCAAATACTCACCAACCGGCACTCAAACTAACTAGCCCATATCTACTAATAAAAAGAATCATACATTCGAGCTGAATCATTAAAAAAAGACTAGGCTACCAGCTTCCAAAAAATGATCCAACTCGAATGCACGATTATTTTAAACTGCTTGTGATTAAATTGTAGACATTCTTATTCTTTTTACGACGACAGATACATCCCTAAGCATGAACACTGTTTGTGTGCTTAATTCCAGTTATATTTCAGGGGCTTTGACAGCTGACGTCATGCCACGACAATGATCACACAATTATGTGCAACATTGGTATCTGGGGTCTGCATTTAATTGAATACACAGGACCCCAATGGAATCAACTTAAGCCATAGTGTTTTCTTGGGTTTAATCCGTTTAGCATCCTTTTATATAGAACTGTACCTTCTGTGCTTTTTTAGCCTCTATAAGTGGCTTTTGGCAATTATGTACACCGCCCAATCCTGCACCGTGATTGGCCAATTATGTACCCTGCAAAACCCTGCCATTGTTAATGCAAATCGATACTTTTGCAATTTGTATACACCGAGAATTCTGTACACCGGCCAATCCTGCACCGTGATAGGCCAATTATGTACACAGTAAAACTCTGCCATTGTTAATGCAAATCGATACTTTTTGATTCGCATGACACTAGCTGTAATATCAGCCAATCACATTACAGCTAGTGTCATCACCAGCTAGTGTTTTTCTGGGGTGGTGTAACCATGGACTTAAAAAAAGGTAATTTAAACGTTTTTATGAGTGAGTCATGTTGACCACTTCCATCACTGTAATGACCAATGTGACCACACCACCCACTTCACACTGGGTGTGATTTTTTTTTGCAAACTGGTAATAAAGTATTCAATCAATCACATGGAAAATATTAGGCAAGGCGCAACGTTCCGCGCCATAACGCACGCCTGCAGCGCACTGTCTGTCGCCAGAGAGTTAACCGCAGTGGTGGAAAAGGTACTCAATTTTTTTTACTTAAGCTAAAATATCAATACTGCAATGTAGAAATGCTCTGTTACAAGTAAAAGTCCGGAATTCAACATTTACTTGAGTAAAAGTACAAAAGTATTGGTATCAAAATGTATGCTTCATCAGGCATTGTGAGCTTGTATATCGGCTATTTTCAAATGGCCAACATATATAGGGCTGCAGTGGTTAATGTAATGATAATCCAAATCTACAAAGTAACTAGTGACTAAAGTTTTCAAATACATGTAGTGGAGTAAAAGTACAATATTTGGATCCGAGATGTAGTGGAGTAGGCTAGAAGTAAAAGTATTGGAAATTGGAAATACTCAAGTAAAGTACAACTACCTCCAAATTGAACTTATGTACTCTACTTGAGTAAACGTTCTTAGTTATACTTTACACCATTGGTTCTCAAATGTACGGGGACCCCCAGGGGTACTTGAGGGGGTTCCAGGGGTTACCCTGCAGCAAAATGTGTAAATATAGCATCAGAATAATTATGACCTTTTATACTTTGGCTATTCAAAAATAGTAGATCTACAAGCTCATAGTGAGGCACCGAGTGCCGCGCTATGAGCTTGTAGATCTGCTATTTGAACATTCGTGCAAATCTTTGAATATATATATATTTTTAAAGCGAAGCTTTGTAACTCAAATCTTTGCTTCTGGGGGTCCCTGGAGCAAAATATTTTTAGATGGGGGTCCGCGGCCAAATACATATCATTTGGGGGTCCTTGGCATGAAAAGGTTTGAGAACCACTGCTTGACACACCACTGGTTAACAGCACCCGGCGGCTGAGCCTGCCTGCCTGCCTGCCTGGGACACACCGACTGAACTGAACCCACCTGTAGCTCCGTGGAGGCGGATCCATGATGGACCCCCTGATCAAAGGCACAGGGCCAGGAGGAGAGCTCTGTCGCCGGCCAGCGAGCAGTAGGAATGTCACCGTGTCGCATGTCTCTCTCTCCCTCTCTCTACACACCTCCAACTGGTGCTGCCAAAAGAGTCAAAGGGGGAGAGATGTTTAACCACTTAACCCCATATGGTTGACCGGAGGGAGTCCCCCAGGGCTCTATACTAGTGTCTTTTCTGTTTTCTGTTATTGTGGAGAAAGCTTTCGCTGAAAATAGCGCTATAGCTGATCGACAAAGCTCACAACAATGCATTCGTGTGAGCTTGTCGATCTGCTATTTTCAGAGAAAGCCCAGGCCTGTCTCGTGAATACGTCGGTCGGAGCAAGGGTTTGGACAATAAAGATAAACATGCAGCGGTATTATAGAATATTTAATACATGCTCACTGACAGTGGTGGAACGTAACTAAGTACATTTACTTAAGTACTGTAGCTCACTTAAGTACAATTTTGAGGTAATTGTACTTTACTTATAGGCCTATTTCCAATTTCCAATACTTTTACTTCTACTCCGCTACATCTCAGAGGCAAATGTTGTACTTTTACTAGTTACTAGTTACTTTTCAAATATAAATGATTATATTATGAAACATACATTAACCATTAGCTCTATTTTATACCAAGGCTATTTGAAAATAGCGATCTACAAGCTCACAACACGTCGCATTGTGTTGTGAGCTTGTAGATCTGCTATTTTTTTAGATCTGCTATTTTCAAATATTTACTTTTGGTACTTCAAGTACATTTTGATGCCAATACTTTTGTACTTTTACTCAAGTACATTTTAAATTCTGAACTTTTACTTGTAACAGAGTATTTTTATATTGCAATATTGGTACTTTTACTTAAGTAAAGAATTTGAGTACTTTTTCCACCACTGCTCACTGAAGGGTTTTAGGGAGAACTTTTTTTTTTTTTAATCACCGCATACACATGCAATTTTGCTCTGTCTTATATATATATGAGCTCACTCAACCCGCCCCCATGCATCGTAATAAAATCCTGCTATTACTTATGTATGGCCAGAGGATGGTAGACTGCCACTTTATCACTCGGAGAGAGAACGGTGAGTGAGACAGAGGCTTGTACAACCATTCCCCAGGGTCATTCTAGCGCCCCCACCTGTTAACCTCCCCTACCTGCCTGCCACTGCCAGAGACTCACACCTACACCTGCTGTATAGCATAGGCTCTGCATCAGAGGTCTTCAACGTTTTTCCAGGCCAAGGACCCCTTATTAGCTGAGATAGAGATGAAGCAGGGCTGCAGGGACCCCCCCACCACCACTACATTATTTACAATTATGTTGCAGATTAAACTTTTTGTATTTAGATTTCATAGATGGCTTCGTGTTGTGTAAATTAATGTTTTTTGTTCATTTCAGACATTTAACCACGTAAACCTTCAATACTTAGTACTTGATTTGCCCCGAAATAGCCAAAAATAGCCGATCTACAAGCTCACAACGCCTCGCAGCGCGAGACGTTGTGAGCTTGTAGATCTGCTATTTTCGTCTAATGTTCTCCTCAGAATAGGGATGCAAGTGGTTAATGTAAAAAATAAATAAATTCTATCACAAATATTTGGCGGACCCCCTATAGTAGCTATGAGGACCCCCTAGGGGTCCCGGACCCCCTGTTGAAGACCCCTGCTCTATACTATAAGCCTGATTCATACTTCATCAGTGGGCTTGTAGGTTGGCTATTTTCGGCTATTTTCGGATGGTGGAGCATAAATTAGGCTTACGCCTGTATAAGACTATATAAGACTGACTTCTTCCTACATGCTCACAAGTCACAATGCTTGTAGATCTGCTATTTTTGCGCAAATAGGCTACACAACCCAAACTTTAGGCTACTGGGTCTACAGATCAGAAGAACCTCAATGATGCGTTCATACTGGATCGTTTCAGACCAACAGGTAATGAATAGGCTAATAATCTATTATGTGTAGTGTACAGGTCAGAAGAATAAACTACAGAAATGTCAAGCTGTTTTAATACCCATGGACACATGTGGTGAAAAAGATAATCGTCATTCTAAATGATTGACACCAATGGCACGTCAAAGTGACAATCCTGACTAAACTATTTAAACACACACATTATGCACATTAGCCTATATAATTTGTTTATTTATTCTACATTCTCTCTTTTCCTGTTCTAACTCATCCTGCAGCTGCAATGTTGAGAGCACACACAAAATAATTCCCACACACTCTTTTTCAACATGCAAAATAATAATAATTATAATGATAATGATAATGATAATGATAATGATAATGATGATAATAATGATGATAATAATAATATTAATAACAACCCACTCTATTGCACCTTGCTCACCAAATTAATACCACCAACTATTTTGCACCTGTCGTGGTGTGACTATATGAACATAGCTAATTCATGTATTTCTAAACTGTGACCTACAGCAAAGATTTTCAGTTGTGCACATTCAACTCAGAGAGTGTAAAATGTTTGGGTCTATTTGTACAATGAATGTCAGAATTTACAGTGAGGATATTCCTATCTAGGCTAATAATTCCTCGTCACACAGATTAATCTATCACAGAACTGTGTGTGTGTGTGTGTGTGTGTGTGTGTGTGTGTGTGTGTGTGTGTGTGTGTGTGTGTGTGTGTGTGTGTGTGTGTGTGTGTGTGTGTGTGTGTGTGTGTGTGTGTGTGTGTGTGTGTGTGTGTGTGTGTGTGATTGGTTTGAAGGGGGGGGGGGGGGGGGTAGCCTCTTGTGAGAACAGTTATTTGTCGTCCATCAGCCTGGTCCGGCCCAGTGAAGTGGACAGCTCAGCGGCCGCCCCGCTGACTCGGGTCAATGAGACAAACACGAACCCGAAGACGAGCAAATGATGCCAAGTTCACAGAGCAGAGGGCACCGGGAACAGGGGTTAACCCCCCCCCCCCCCCCCCCGGCTTTAATGAGACGGGGAGAGAAACGGAGAGAGATGTAAACAGGTCCGTGGTCCGCGCGCGCGCGTGCGGAGAGAGAGAGAGAGAGCGGAGAGAGAGAGAGAGAGGGAGAGGAGAGGAGAGGAGAGGACTCAGAGGAGAGGGACAAGGGGAGGAAAAGTGAGAATGAAAGAGCGAAGGGGAGGAGGAGGAGGTGGTGGTGGTGGTTCGGGGGCCGCTGGTAGCCGGAGGAGGAGGAGGAGGAGGAGGAGGCGCTGGCTGGGTGTACATGTGACAAGGGGAAATATGAGGGACTCTGACAGGTCTTAAACGGTCTGGCGCCAAGGCCTCCGTCTACCCGCTATATTTAGCATGGAGAGATGATGCAGGGAGATGGGAAGAGACGATGAAGAGATGAAAGGGAGGAAAGTAACAATGTCTGAGTAGCGAAAGAAGAACAATATACTCGATTATGGACAAATAAAGCCCCTACACTGTCCCGTTATATTGCAATTAGGCGATTCTTTGTGCCATATCACTATCACAGGTCACCAAAATGATCCTTGTGGCGCCGCGTATTACAATGTTTTTTTTACGCGTGTTTTCACCCAACTCTGGCAACCTGAACAGATTCTATTGAGCGGACGGTACAAGGGCACCGGGGTTTAATCAACCTGTCTCCGGAACCGCGGATGAGCTGCCCTTTGTGCACTGGTGTAAAAGTAACTAAGTACATTTACTCAAGTGCTGTACCTAAGAAACATTTTGAGGTATTTTTTACTTTACTGCAGTATTTCCAATTTTCAGTACTTTTACTTCTACTCCACTACATCTCAGAGGCAAATATTGTAGGCTACTTTTGCTCAACTACAATTATTTGAAAACTTTAGTTACTATAGTTACTTTGTAGATATAGAATATTATTACAAAACATACTTCAACCACTTCAGCCCTATATACATTTTGGCCATTTGAAAATAGCAGATCTACAAGCTCACAATGCGTCCTGATGTGATGCATTGTGAGCTTGTAGATCTGCTATTTTCAAAATATATTTAAAAAATATATATACATATATATTATAGGCCTACATTTGAAAACTTTGACCTTCTGCATAATGAGTAGGCTACTTTCTACTTTTGGTACTTTAAGTACATTTTGATACCAATACTTTTTTTTTTTACTCAAGTACATTTTTAATTCCAGACTTTTACTTGTAACAGAGTATTTCTACATTGCAGTGATACTTTTACTTAAATAAAGTATGTGAGTACTTTTCCCACCACTGCCTTTGAGCCTGTTCACAGCTTCAACTTTTTACGCCTTAAAAGCGACGTGACCTTTGAGGGAGGTCGCACACATGATGTTGCCAAGCAAGGGCAAGAACCGTATTCATAGGATGTGAGCATAATCATATTCATAAATGTTAATGTTTCCCATAATGTCTAATTGTCTTGGTTTCAATATAGTGCTGAGTCGAATGAGTTATTCCGTCTTTAATGTTTTTTTTTGTAATGGTGAGTTAATGGCCCCGTGTTATAGGATCGTATTTAGATGTGTAACGTCGTAGGAGACAGAACAAATAAATGGTGACTAATTATAAAAGTGTTGTTGATATAATTAGCCCGTTGGGTTTATACACGGAGAGAAAAGCCCGTTAGCTGCCTCCATATGTTGCTAATCTTTTTCTACTCAAAACGTTTCAGTTCCAACTATAGTCAGACGTTAAGGCCTGAATGACTGCTCAGCTGAGGTTCCCTTCACTCACCACCGGCCCTCGCTCCATCTCTGCCATTCCATAAATCTAAGGTGTATAGCCTTTGAAATTAAATTAACTGTCCGGTCAAATAGGCTACGGGACGCTTTACAAATATTGAGCCATGACACAACTCACAAATCACTGTTAATAATGAACTAAACTATTTCTTAAGATCTGACTATTCAGTGTATAAATGTAATGTAGCCTATAGTATGCACGTTGTCCATTATGACACTGTTTATTTTATTGTATTCATGTATTTGGTTTTCAATGATGACAACATAGCAATGAGTGAAAACACTTTCTAATGGGGGCACTGTACAATGACCCGCGGCTATTTGTCATTGGTGAAATGGCAGGCAGTATTGCCTTCATTGTGTCAAATCAGTTAATCTACAGGGCCAACACCATGGCGAGCTAATCTGTGCTTTATTCACAATGCAAAGAAAACATGGACTTCTTTTGGCTTAATAAATAGGCTACCAACATGAATTTGTGCTTTCTTAAATCCGGCTCCTTTTTACACTGTCCAGTTCACCTTTTAGCCAAAGCCACTAATTCTAATATAAGCAACGAGTGTTTAGTTTTAGCCTGCAATACAGACATGGACATCATTTTCAAATCTTAAATTACATTTGTTTTTTGGTTGTTTTTATTCCACATCCTGTGCTATGCAGTTTCCCCCCCCCCCCCCCCTCCCAAAACAAACCCCCAATACAAAGCAATATTTCGGACACATATTTGATTATTGCTCAATGCTAGCCTGCTTAATAAGGACTGTATATTTTTTTTCCACCATGTCCAATTAATTTAATTGAGAACGTGATTTTAATAAGGACGTTTGCACACCTGTGGATTTGAGTGTGTAGAGTGTGCTGCAGGGTCGCACCACGGGGCCAGAGGGGTTAATAGGAAATGTGCATCTGTCTCTCTGACAGTCTCATTCGGAAGGATTATCAGTTTTTGTTTCAGTTTTATGTCGAAGTGACGATGTTCTGTATCAAGACAGTGGAAGTGGTGGGAGGGGAGGAGAGGAGACGGGGAGGGGGGTCCAGACCAACGTCTGTCCGTTCTGATAAAGCTCTGAGAGAGAAAGCTGCTGTTTATCCAAACTCACATTTGACACAAAGTAATAACCGAGGGCTTTCTTGTGCCTAAAACTCGAGCGTAAGCCGCGGCTTTGGCTTTGGACGCGGAGATGGCGACGGGGATTGCGGCGCTACCAAAAGACTTTAGGGTAAATATGAAGTGACAAGAGACTGCTCTTATTGTGGCGGTGTCCAGCCGACTGGCGCCAAGCGGCTCTTTAACAAACCGAGTCCAAGTTAATCAAGGGCCCCGAGAATGGATTTTCTTAAAGGAATAACACACAAAAGAGTGGAGAAAAGAGATTGAGTCGATCACCACCAGGGTCACGCGTGAAGGTATGAAGTGTTTCACATGTAGCTACACGGTTTGACAAACACAGGCTGGCGGAGGGCGACACCGCTCTGGCGCTCGCAGGAAAACATCCGTAACGACTGTGTAATAATACATCATCCCGTCGGGTCAGTTTGAAGTGAAAATATACGAGAATTAAAGCGAGAACTGACGATCCATTTGGGAGGGGGGCTCGTTGGGCAGCATTTTTTAACGCAACAGAAAATATGCTAATACACCCAACAAACAAGAACGTTCTTCTGAATTTAATTTGAAGTTGCCTCGAAAATTGACAATTGACACTGATATTACAGGGTTGAAAGGAAAAGTGTTGGTGTCTGTGTCACAATATGACAAAGCTGCGTGTTCTTTTTAACGCCCACCAAACAGCCTAGAACTACAAGGAAGTGTTTGCATCGAAGGAGAAGCACTCACCACTTTCATTCATGTGTTTTCTTTTCCTCTTGCCTCGACGCAGCAGCAGCGTTACATCTGGGTTCGCGTGTTCGGAACGGCCCGGGGGGCTGGAGCCCGTTTAAAGTGGCAATGTCCGCTTTATTAGCCGCTGCCCTCCCCGTCAAGTCGTTCACGAGACAAGCAAGCGAGTCAAAGAAAACGACTGATAAATCGCTCTAGCCTGGAGGTATATGGTTTAATTCTCACGAACACAGAGAGACAGCGACATGGTCTGGCATGCTATCGTTTAAATCCGGTCCGTGCGCGTGCGTGATACGCTGGCCTGGGGGGGTCAAAAAAGGACCAATAACATAATAATAATTACGCGTCTTTTTAGGCACAGCACAGGCTTTTAAAAACAACATGAAACGCCGGAGAAATGACACTATATTAAATCTCTCCAAAATGAGCATCGCAACGAGACTTAAATGACTGTTGTGAGTTGCACTACAGTCATAAAACAGAGCACCGATATTGTCAATAATTGCAGCGATTCCACGGCACGGTGATCGATTCAGACATTCAAGCGGTGGACAGGTTCGTTTCTCCGGAGGTTCCACCAAATGAGCACCTCGTCGACATTATAAAACGCAAGCCGATGGAGGTGATATCTCCACCGGCCAAGAATTGAGGGCTGACCCGGTGTTTGGCTTGGAGATGGGGGTGGGATTTCCCGATCTTTCCTGTCATTGGTTAATATTTTATTCTGTTGACATGTTTTCTTACTGCTAATGCCTCCGACACCTTCTTGTCCACCCCCTCTCCTCGGGTCTGGCCGGAGCTGTCAAAACCACGCCTATAGAGGCCCACAATTGGTCCAGAAAGCGTAAAATCAGCAATCAAAGGGGCTTGGTTCATTAGTGTTGGGATCGAGGCAGGAAGGACATGTGAGATACTCACAGTTCTACAGTGAACGGGGCAACATCTCACCAGTCCAACTCCGGAGCCGTCGTGTGGAATGATCGCACCGTCCAGCCCTCCGACATAGAGAGCGCATTTGTCTGAGAGCGACCGGAGAACACACACAGCAAAGCGCGCCTCTGTCCTCGAAGCGTCGCTGAACTGAACGCACTTTGGCCATTTTTATTACGGGACATCGCGGAGCTATACCGAAGGACGATCGCGAGCAATTCTTGGCTTTTTTCGTCAATAACGCGTCCGCTAACAACGCGTATTCTGTTTTCTAATTCACTTCTGTGCTTATTACAGAAATCAATTACTCTGGACACGGACCTATACTGCTGTTTGCTGGGGGAAATACCACCGCATATCATTATTTCACTTTGATTTTTTTGGATGCACCGATGAGAGATCCAGTTTTCACAGGGACTGCCATGGCTTATCACCCTTTCCACGCTCACCGGCCGACCGACTTCCCCATGTCAGCGTTCCTAGCGGCCACACAGCCCTCCTTCTTCCCGGCGCTCACTCTGCCTCCCGGGGCGCTCACCAAGCCCATGACGGACCACTCTCTAGGTGGGGCGGCGGAGGCAGGGCTTCACCCGGCTTTGAGTCACCACCATCAGGCGGCTCATCTCCGCAGTTTGAAGAGTTTAGAGCCGGAGGAAGAAGTGGACGATGACCCAAAAGTCACCCTGGAAGCCAAGGATCTTTGGGACCAGTTCCATAAAGTAGGAACGGAGATGGTTATTACCAAATCCGGAAGGTAAGAATTACTTACAATTCTGCACACATGCCATGCCACATAACCTAAAACGTCCAACGACCACAGGCCCACATATCAAGTGAACGAGCTGCATTTATTATGCGAGTAGTTTTGTGAAGCTAAACACATACAGTATTCACAGTCTAAACGTGTACTGTGCGTGAAGGCACAAAAGTCAACTCGATGTTTAAAAATATATATATTATTGTTTTATTAACAGCACCCATTTTCCATGATTATTTATGTATCTGCAGAATAAATAATAAAACAGAGAAGTTGGCTAGATAGATCGATCGGAAGAATTATGATTACCCTATTTCCAGACATTATTAGGCTACTGTATTTATGTCATTTACGGAATAAGGACACAATCATTTTGTATACGACAATTTTACAAAAATTAAAAAAAAAAGAAGAAAAAAAAGTTTTACATCCCCTGCCCTAAAACGTTTCAGTAAAAAGAGCAACATATAGGCCAATATGTTATTGCACACAGACAACACGTCCTAAATAAATATCAAGCTGTAGGCTACTTTAAGCCAAGATCAAACATTCTGAGGTGGCAGTTGCGCTTCTGAATTTTGTAAACAGCCTGTCACTTGAAAAAGATGGCACGGTGAAGCGATATGGCCATAAATATGTGACTATAGGCTTATATAGTCTATGGATTGTAGCTGTTCTGATCCATTCCAAACAAACACACACACACACACACACACACACACACACACACACACACACACACACACACACACACACACACACACACACACACACACACACACACACACACACACACACACACACACACACACACACACACACACACACACAGCTTTAGGATAGTATTCGTGTAATACGCCTGTAATAGCCTTTTTTTCGGTGTGGACATCATATCAGGGATTATTTCCCCCCCTAACAGTTTTGGCCGATGCCATAATATAGCACGGAAATATTCACTTTGTATTTTTATTTTTAAGTCTGCCAATGGTAATATTATGCCATGTTTTTACAAATCGCAGCGAGTTAATCGCGTGTTTATTTTCCTCTCTTTCAGGAGAATGTTTCCACCGTTCAAAGTCCGGATAAACGGGCTTGACAAAAAAGCCAAATATATTCTGCTGATGGATATAGTCGCCGCGGACGATTGCCGCTACAAGTTCCATAACTCCCGTTGGATGGTAGCGGGGAAGGCCGACCCCGAGATGCCCAAGAGGATGTACATTCACCCCGACAGCCCAGCCACCGGAGAGCAGTGGATGGCGAAGCCTGTTGCTTTTCATAAACTCAAGCTGACGAACAATATCTCGGACAAGCATGGATTTGTAAGTACAAGCAATGTATGTACTTTATTTAATTTCTAATAGCCTAGGGTACATTTGCATTTGATACAATTGAACGATTTAGCTTATATCCACTTAAACCCCCATATGGGTAACCATAGTCCCTTAGGGCTCTATAGTGCTTTTCTGTTATTGTGGGGAAAGCTTTCGCTGAAAATAGCCAATCGACAAGCTCACAACACGGCGCAGCGCATCATGTTGTGAGCTTGTCGATCTGCTATTTTTCAGCGAAAGCTTTCCTCACAAAACCGATGCTGGGTTTAAGTGGTTATACACTGTACAAAAGCTGCTAACTATATCATGTCATAGCCTAACGATAGAACATTGAAACCTATGTGGTGTTTTGTTTACAGCCGTGTGGATTTGCATGCATTGTCCTATATTATTCTCTCAGAGATGACTTGCTAACATTATGGCATCGGCCAAAGCTGTTGACACTTTGTCGACACTTCAATTTCCAACTTGCTGCTGACATTGTAGCCGCGGGGCTACTTATGTTTTCCAACGACCTCTCAAGAATATTATTAGCCTGAACTTAGTTCCGCAGGGTCAACAGCATCTCGTGAATCTCACCGAGCTTTTTCTAGTTATATGCTATTCATAAAACTCAGGCCCTCCGTATGCCGTGGAAGGGCGTCTGGAGCTACAACTCTTGCCCTCATTGGATTTGCCATCATTGTTACGCTGTATTGAGAGATCATGAATAAATAAATAACATAACATAATATTTGAGGAGAGCGTTTGCAATGCCCGGGGATTAGGCTAAAGCTGTGGTTCTCAAGCAGTGGTCCGGGGACCACCAGTGGTCCTTGAGGGGGTTCCAGGTGGTCCCCAGCTAAAAGATGGAGAGTTGCTAACCAAATGGACCCTTATAGATCTTTAATTCTAAATTATTGTTAAACATCTGCATTAGGCCTATTTAATTTACAAGGAGTCTTACACAATTGGAGAATGTAGTATAGAATAAATATTCTAAGTGTTGGGTCTGAGAGTCTAAATCTCATCAAATGGTGGACCTTGATATGAAAAGGGTTGAAAACTATACGGGGTTAAAGTATTGGAAAATCGGGTCAAAAAGCTGCAAGACGTTTGACGTCTGCTGTAATATCTTCATTGAGCGAGTATAACACAAACAACGTGTGCTGGGGCCCCTGCATGTCTTACCCAGGGGTCCCTCAAGTGCAATAGGCATGCAGACTGTAAAAATGAAAAATGATGAATGACTAAAGTAGGCTATACACGTGGTGAAGGGCAGATACAGCCGTGCAGAATGTGTTTAATTCGGTGGTCCTCAAACTTTAAGATTTCAAGGAGCCCCCTTAACCCTGACAGTATACTGTCAGAGTTACAGACTTGTACAGGTCAATTTAGAACCCACTGAAAGAACCCTGAGAGTCCCCCCTGGACCACACTTTGAGTTGTTTAATTCTCCCAAACCTATAGAGATAAAAAAAATATTTACATTGTTGCATTACATGTTTGTTTTTTTTAGTCCTCCTTTACATTGGACACACATGTGTCCTTAAATTGTGAATTATAAAGCGAATTATACAACTGAGAACAACTGTGGTTTCATATCAACTCTCATGACAACATGTGTGGGCTAGTAAGGTTTTTTTTGTTTTCAGTCCCCGGTAATTACAGACAAGTCAACATAATACAGTCATTATTATAAAAAAGAAAAAAAGGTGTGTCACGAACAATGTACTGGATTATGTACGTTATTTTTATATTACATCTTATGATCGTCTGTCTAGACTCGTATATTTGGTGTGAAGGAAAAAGAAAAAAAGCCTTCAGGTGGACTTTTAATTATTTATGTACATCTCCCATCCCACCCCCCCCCCCCCCCCCCCCCCCCCCTCTCTCTCTGCAGACGATTTTAAATTCCATGCACAAGTATCAGCCCAGATTTCATATCGTGAGGGCCAATGACATCCTCAAACTCCCATACAGTACGTTCAGGACATATGTGTTCCCGGAGACCGACTTCGTGGCCGTGACAGCATATCAGAATGACAAGGTAAGCAGAGTCAACATTATTAGACAGCCTCATATAATATGGCTGCTACTGTAGTTTGCATACATGTCCTAGACCAGCGGTTCTCAACCTGTGGGTCGGGACCCCCAGGGGGGGTCCCCACATGATTTTTTTTTAGGGGGGGGTCCCCAGATGACAGTGAGCAACAATTTAATAATAATACCTAAAAAAAAAATACCATTAGAGCAAAAGTAATCAAAAAACTATAAAAACTGGCTGTGAGCTTGTAAATTTTATATATTTCACAATATTTATCTGGGGGTTTCCCAGTTCACATATGATTAGTTTGGGGGGGGGGGGTCATGGCTTGAAAAGGTTGAGAACCACTATAGACCATTCCCGTTAAGAGTTAATCTGAGGGGCCATTTTGTAGGTCGTCTGATTTTCCTTTGCAGTGGTGTATATTTTTAATTGCTGTGTTCCGTAAGCTTGTAGGTTTTAACATAGCCTACCTGCTGATATTTTAGGCTGTAAATTCAGATTTACTGCGCTCTTGCACGGTATAGGTTTACATGCGAGGCCTGTCTGTGATTCCAGCTCTCTGGCATTGTTTTAAAAAATGTTTAGACTTCGTGGAGTAGTAATCCGTTTTAGGCCTATCCTTAGGCTAACTGCTGAGTAAAAATTAGAAATATGGTTTGCCGTGTTTTGTGTACAGTAGTAGGCAAAGGAAACATGCCTCTTCAGTTGGTAGGAATTAGATCTGCATATGTGCTTTTTTTTAGTCCCTCTCTTTGATTGTAAACCTCTACTGACTCTAAAAATTAGAAGGGTTGTAGACTCTAAAAAAATGAAATATAATTTGTAGACTCTAAAAATGTGAAATATAGTTTGTAGACTCAAAAAAAATGAAATATAGTTTGTAGACTCTAAAAATTAGAAACATTGTTTGTAGACTCAAACATTTGAAATATGGTTTGCTGTGTTTTGTGTAGTAGCCAAAGACAACATGCTTCTTCAGTTGGTATAGGAATTAGATCTGCAGAGGTGTTTTTTTAAAGTCCTTCTCTTTGATTGTAGATCAGTATAATTCCTAGATTTGATAGCACCCCCCTCCTCAGATGAAGCTAATTGGGGTTTGTGTCGAGGGGTGGGGTTGGGGGGGCTGGTGGCCTTGTTGCAATCGTAAAGTTTATGGCAAAGAGTCACAATCGATTAGAGGGCACTTAGGCTCGTCGAGCAACACAGTCAACGGGGCTGTGCGATCAAACCGTGACAGATGCGTAAAGCGCATGCATGGCGGAGGGGAGCAACACTGCTCCCCATTGGTCAGCTGCTAAATTCCTCCAGAGTTCCATGCAAGGTGAGGAGGGGGAAACATGGGCCCCTCTCTCTCTCTCTCTCTCAGGCAGCACAAACCCCGTATCCAGTGGTGGAAAAAAGTACTCTCATTTCATGATTAAGTAAAAGTATCAATACTGCTTACTGCAACGTAGAAATACTCTGTTTAAAATAAAAGTCCGGTAAAAGTACAGAAGTATTGGCATCAAAATATGCTTAAAGTACCAAAAGAAAAAGTAGGCTATACTCATTATGCAGAATGTCCCATTTCACAAGTTATCATTATGTCTAGAATGTATACAAATGTTTTGAAAATAGCAGATCTACAAGCTCACAATGCAAGCTTGTAGATCGGCTATTTTAAAATAGCCAATATTTAAATAGGGCTAAAGTATGTTTTGTAATAATAGTAAAAATCTACAACGTAACTAGTAACTTAAGTTTTCAAATAGTTGTAGAGTAAAAGTACAATATTTGCCAATTGCCCCTGAGGTGTAGTGGAGTCGAAGTAAAAGTATAGAAAATTTGATCTACTCCAGTAAAATAAAAGTACCTCAAAATTGTACTTATAAGTACGGCACTTGAGTAAATGTACTTAGTTACTATGCACCACTGCCCGTATCGCATATTGAGGCCAGCGGTGTGTACGCGGCGGTGAGAAGAGTGACTGGCTCTCTCCAGTAAATGTCGCGGTAGTAAACGCCTTGTGAAGGGATAAGCCAAGGGCTTATTATTTCACAATAAGACACTTGCACGAAGTAGCGATGATCCAAACCGCGTTGTTAATTATTGATACGATCATCTGCTCGAGTCGCTCCCTCTGCCTTTTTTTCATCATGCGCAAAGAAGGCTTGTGTGTGTGTGTGTGTGTGTGTGTGTGTGTGTGTGTGTGTGTGTGTGTGTGTGTGTGTGTGTGTGTGTGTGTGTGTGTGTGTGTGTGACCCCGTA
>NC_139945.1:48780727-48868227 GCF_963454915.1 Gymnoscopelus microlampas | reverse complement strand
AAAGGACTCGGAGAGCAGTAGCGGGGGCATAAGCGCCACCAAGGACGGCTACTCTCCTCTCATGGTGCAAACGGAGAGCCCCGCTCACTTCAGCCCCAGCCACTTACAAAGCCTCGCTCTGTCCGGCCTGCACAGTCAGCAGTTCTTTAACCCCCTCAACGCCGGATCGCCGCTGTTGTTTCACCCCGGGCAATTTGCCATGGCCCCCGGAGCCTTTTCCGCCATGGGCATGGGCCACCTTATGGCCTCGATCTCCGGAGCGAGCGGTTTGGAAAATGGCCTCTCCGCCCAGGGCGCGGGAGGCGTAGCGAGCGCCTTCCCTTTCCATCTGTCCCAGCACATGCTAGCCTCTCAGGTAAGAGAAAAAAACCTTTTTCAGACTACATGATTTATAGAGAGCCAGGCCAGCCCTCTGCAGCATCTGTTGTTGGATCAGTGGTTCTCAAAGTGGATTCTAGCGACTCTCTGGGTTCCTTGAGGGGGTTCTAAATTGACCCTTACAAGTCTATAACTCTGACAGTAAACAAATGGACCCAAATGGACCCTAACTGGTCCATTTGGGTCCATTTGTATACTGTCAGAGTTAAGGGGAGGCCTTGAAATGTAAAGGTTTGAGGACCACTGTGTTAGATGACATCGTATCAGAGCTGTGGTCATTGCTCAAGGGCATCTGAGATTTGAGATTGGGCTTCGAGGCTGATTTTGGCTCTGCCATGGCAGGCTAAAAATGGTAGCTCCAAACCTGCTAATATACACCTCATTGCCTAGGTTGTGGTGCAGGCAGAGAGAGAGAGAGCATTAGTTCTCAGGTGTATTTCATAAGCAGCTTTAATTTAAATCAACATGACCTGGTGAAAAAAATATTATGGGCTTATTGTTAACAGACCATGGGTGGAGTGTAGTTAAATGCTTTAGCACTAACAATATTGTCATTATTAACTAGGTTAAAGATCCAGGCTGTAGTGTATGTATTTAGGCTGTGTGTGTGTATAGGACTGTTAGGAAAGCATTTGACTGTTATCTTGAGATTTGTATATTATATAGCACCTATTAGCTGTAGGGTTAGCTGATAGAGATGGTTTCAAAATGTATCAAATATTTCATGATTGTTTTTTGTCGTTTTTACTATGAGTTGAGAGGTTATAGTTTTTTCATATATAGGGCTATTTCCCACATTAGGCTTTCTTTAAAACAACAAACAGTTTAGGCTGGGCTACAGGTGTCATAACAAACTTTTGGCCATTTTGTAATTTGATTATTAAACTTACACGAGTAAGTGTATAATTAATTAATATACTCCATCCCACGAGGGTGCCGCATATCAAGCGTTAATTGATGCTTCTTTTTCGCAAGCGACACGTTGTACTGCGGAGGGTAAATAACCTATATGCCTGTTGTCAAAGTGGGGTCTAGGGACTCTCAAGGTTCCTTGAGGGGGTTCAAAATTGACCCGTACAAGTCTGTAACTCTGACAGCATACAAACATACAAACCATTTGTATGCTGTCAGAGTTAAGGGGGGTCCTTGAAATGTTAAAGTTGGAGAACCACTTGACCTATATGCGTTACTAAACTGCAGTGTTTGCTCTCCATTCCTCCAGGGCATCCCCATGCCGACATTCGGCGGCCTGTTCCCGTACCCCTACACCTACATGGCGGCCGCCGCGGCGGCAGCGTCCGCTCTGCCCGCCACCAGCTCGGCCGGCTCCCTGTCCAGGAACCCCTTCCTGACCAACTCCCGGCCCAGGCTCCGGTTCAACCCCTACCAGCTGCCGGTGTCCATCCCGCAGGGCTCCAGTTTGCTCACCGCCGGTCTGACGGGCGGCCTCAACAACAACAACCCCGGGTCCGAATCCTCGAAATCGGGCAGCAGGGAGACGAGTCCAGCGCCCGAGCAGCAGCACCACAATCACAAGACCTCGAGTGTGAGGTCCGGTTCGCCCAAACAACAACCCACCATGAAAGACTCGATCAACGAGCTCCAGAACATCCAGAGACTGGTGAGCGGCCTGGAGAGAGAGCAGAGAGAGAGCTCTCCATTGAGGGATTCTCCGAAGTGATTCATGCCCCCCCCCCCCCCCCCCCCCCCCTCCCCGCCCCTCCCCGCCCGACCAACACACTGGGAATTTAGCTCGATTCCGTCACGACTTTGGCTTGAATATAAATGGACATTCATATACAATTGTCTTGTACAGCACATTGCAGCGACTGACCCGGACCTTTTTTCGCCCATGAACATTGCGAGGAACAAAACTGGCGTCGTTTTTGCTGGTCTACTGGGCCAATAATACCAGGGCCCCACCGGCCCTATAATTGACGCACTGACATGTGGAAACCAAAAGTGTGTTTGAGTTTGATCACTAACTTGAAGCATACTAATATGTAGTAGGCCTAGTTAGAGAGAACGACCTTTGTGTAGAACAGTGGTTCTCAACCTTTTCATGCCGTGACCCCCAAAAATAATCATATTTGAACTGGGGACCCCCCAGATAAATATTATGAAAATAGCAGATCTACAAGCTCACAACCCCTAATGTTGTGAGCTTGTAGATCGGCTATTGTCAAATGTTTTGCCTCTTTCTTATATTATTTGACAATTTGGCCATATGGTTGACCAGTTTGTATAGTATAGTTTATTATTTTGATGCAGTAATGGTAAAATATATATATATATATATATATATATATATATATATATATATATATATATATATATATATTGAAGGTCTTAAAGGTTCCCCACACACACACACACACACACACACACACACACACACACACACACACACACACACACACACACACACACACACACACACACACACACACACACACACACACACACACAATAAATCATGTGGGGTCCCGACCCACAGGTTGAGAACCACTGACGTAGAACATGTTGACCACAGACATGGACACATTCTGGGCCTATTTCTGACGTGTGTTATCACATCAGCCTATTTCATGGGAGCGCTATACGTTGTTAATTAAATGTGTGCTATGCGTTTGACTCCTGCAGGCAGCCTAGCGTGAAGGTGCAAGGTTTAAAAGCTACATCCAAATGAATAATAAAAAATAAAAAAAATGAATTGAATAGCCTATATTTCAAAAGGGATGGAAAATGAACGTTCCGTCTGAGGTAATCGAGAAGAACGCGTGTCATTTGATTTCTGCCAGACAATTGTTTCTGAAATATTTATGTAATTATAAAGAAAAAAAAGAAAATTCTGTAAATATGCTAGGATCCAAGAATATGCAATTGGTATTAATTTATTCAAGGCTGTATATTAGGGCGTGTATATATTTTCGAGTTTAACTCGTTGCTTTTTTTTTTTTCATTTTACATGAACGTATACTGTAAATGAAAGCTATTTAGCGCTTGTTGGTTTGAGAAAGAAAAACTGTCTATGATGCATTGCTGATTTTTTTTCCTGCCTGTGACACGTGAAGGAAAACATGTGTGCCATGTTTAATCGCTGCATACACACACACACACACACACACACACACACACACACACACACACACACACACACACACACACACACACACACACACACACACACACACACACACACACACACACACACACACACACACACACACACACACACACACACACACACACACAGAGAGAGAGAGAGAGAGAGAAAAAGATAAGGAGAAAGACACAGGCTGCTGCGAAGAGTCCTTTAAGCCTGTTGTGACCTGACATGTGTCGTAAAGACTCGTATAGAGATGGGAAAAACCTCAGGTTTATTTCACTCCAACCCCCCGGAGGGAGTCAAAACAATCCCTCCTCCAATGGACGCATCATTAATGCATATCTTATTCATAAATATATTTAAAGATGAAAATATCTTGTTTAATATGCTGGTTGTCCGGGTATTTTTTCTTTTTTTTTGATTCTCTCACAATTTCAATAAAAAAATCGTTGTGTTGAAAATCTGTAGGTCTGTTATTATGATAATGTGGCGATGATGGCCATTAGGCCTATTATTATTATTGCTGTTTTTGTTGCTATTATTGTATTTTATTATTGGTAAATATGTTTCCAAAATGTTCTTTTTTACATTCCCTAAACTATTGGTTTAATACACTATTGACAAGCGTGCCGTACACACACACACACACACACACACACACACACACACACACACACACACACACACACACACACACACACACACACACACACACACACACACACACACACACACACACACACACACACACACACACACACACACACACACACACACACACACACACGAAATATGACCTAAGTAGCACATCCTCGCTTATGAGGCAACAGCGCCCTCTTTCGGCAATGTGTTTGCAAAGAAACCAGTGTTTGTCCATTGTTTCCCTACATTGTGGCACATTTGTTATATTCAAAACAAGGTGTTCCGCTGTTTCAGACACATTTATCAAAAACAAAAACCTATCTGTAATAATCTGGGCTGTGTAGGTGAGGTGTTGTGTAATTTGACAACTGTGATGACAACGATAATGTGTTGAAAATGATGATAATGTTACACATTATCGCGACAGCCTTGTGTATACACAGAGAAACTATACTTTCAGAACATATAGGTCAATGGTCAATAGTGTAAATTATATAAATAGGCTATGTTGTGCTCTGTGCGTCGTGCTCGCACTTTAATTGTATAGCCTATATTTCCCAGAATAATTTATTTTTCTTCCTTAAGTTGTATATGCCTATGGTGTAAAGTTTACACAGTCGTTAATATTGGGCCTAAACAGTGCACACTGATCATTTAACAAAGTTGTGAATAATTTTGGCCTTTTTTTCCCCTCTCGCCGTCAACAATCATTAGTTGCGATCCACGAGGCCGCCACATGGAGCCTATTGATCAGCCATTGACTGATTGTTTTAGACAAATACTTTTTATCCAGAGAGTGCGAGGTCGACCGGCTCTCCCTGTTAATTGAAGATAACAGAGTGGCAACAATGGGCCCCTGTAATAGAACGAGAGTTTTGTGATTATCGCCGCAGAAAGAAAAGAAAATGAACAAGAAGGGGGGCTCTCTAATTAGGAACCGCGGTTCTCGGGATCTGCCCCCCCTGCCTTTGTGCCGGGGTGTGTGGAGGCTGTGGCCGGCAGGCAGGCGACAGGCGCCGGTCGCTGGACAAAGGGCTGTCTGCTGCCAAAGTGGCTGCTGGGCGTCCAAGCGCCTCTCTCTCTCTCTCTCTCTCTCTCTCTCTCCAACCTCCCCGCTTAACCCTTTAACACCGTGGTACACTCTCCAACACACCAGCACAACCCACCACAAACATCAAATTAAACCACAGATTAAAAAAAAAAAAAAAAAAAAAAATTAACACATGAGGCATAATTAATGTCATGTAGTCTTAAAGTAATGTATCAACTGTAAAAACGAAATCACCCAAAATCCCGTGTGTTAATTTAGCCAATGGGCATAACATATATATAGGCTAGAAGAAATTATAAAAAACAATGAAGTATTATTCAGGATCCCGTTGTGTATTTAAAAAACAAATAGTTTGTGCACGTTAAGCAGTCCAACATATTGAATCCAAGTGGAGGAGAATCCATCAAATTACATATCGTTACTGTTTGCAGGCTTATATTTATTCTTAAATCATCGATAGGCTAAGGTTAAATTGTGTTTTCCTGGCCCAATAGGCCTAATAGATGTTGGGCAAAGCTCCACACGGATTTATGTCATTGAACAGTTTCCGTGTCTAGCCCACCTATAAATACTTGCATTACTACACCGTTTCTATAAATACACCCACACACAATACTACAGGAAATGATGGACAGTAACAGTTGTTTAGCTCATAATAGCTTGGCATTGTATGAGGTTCCCCATTTAACAGTACTGAAAATGATTAATAATATATTAGTTTATTATTATTATCATCATTATTATTCATAATAATATGTTGTTGTCTATAATGTTTTAAATGAATGTAAAACTGTGTGTCTGTAAAACATATTTTCTCCAGGTATTCCGGATAAGTGTCTGTCTGCTGGTATTTATGTCACTAATGCAAGATGAGCGAGGTGGATCATCATCATCCTCACACTTGTGGTAAATCATGGTAAGTTTAATAAAAGTTTGTGAGTTCTCTTCCAACGGTCAGTTTTGTGCATATTGAAAAGTTATAGGCCTATATTTTAGGCTGTTGTTTATATATGTGATCAAAGTCGATTGTTACATTAGCTATGAACTTTTTTTTTTTATCAAATAAAAATGAAGTTTTATGAGTACTCTCCCACTGTCCATTTTATAGCCCGACTGCGCTCATGAAAGAACAGTCTTAAATCATCATGTGCCGAGACTGGTTTATATGGTGGATACCTGTCTGCATAGGCCAGAATGATCCAAATATAATCACATCAAATCTAAATACAATGAAAGCCTAAAATGCATATTTTCTCCAACCCTCGCATAATAAGTCGCATAAGGCAGTGGGTCCTCAACCTTTTCAGGCCGTGACCCCCCAAAATTATGGAATTATTGAACTGGGGATCCCGGATCCCCCATTTTGTTTGACTTATTTCCACAGATAAATATTGTGAAAATAGTACAAGCACAAGCTCACAACGAGCTGAGCTTATAGATTGGCTATTTTCACAATTTTGGTCTCTTTCTTATCACATTTGACAATTTGGCCAATGTGTTATAGCCTATATAGTTTGTTGATGACTTTTGATGCAGTATTTGGTCTTTTTCTTTTCTTGAGGTATTAAAAAGGTCTTTAAAGTCTTAAATTGTCACTTCACTGTCATCTGTGGGGAGCCCCCTTGAGGGTCCCGACCCACAGGTTGAGAACCACTGGTATAAGGTGCTTCTTGTTTGACAAGCTAAACATAAGCTTGGCTTATAGCCTACCTATATAGGCCTACTGCTTATGCTGCACATGAGGCTATGGGGATCGACTTTGGTTGTGGGTAAGTTTCATTGTGGGGGGGGGGGGGGGGGGGTAACATGTACAACAATGTTTTGTAGAATATACTATATACAGACCTATAGAGATGAGTTCCTCAGTCACGAAACGTTGAGTTTAAAAAAGTTTTAAAAGCAATCGGTCATTAATGTTGAATTGTCTATATATATAAGCAGGGGCCTATATTTGTCAGTGTGATATAGGCCTATATGTTCCATGTGATAGCAATAGGCCTATACAGGAATGGCACATAACCTAGGCTTAGATTGCCTAAACGAAGTGAAATGCCTGGGAAAGTAAAGACACGCTTTTATTCTGCCCCATGAATGCTACAAATTAAAATAAAAACAGAATTATGTTATGGAGATGACCATTTAAAATGTTAAACTCCCCTAATGGTATAGGTGGGCACCAAGGAAGAGTGAGCATCTCGGTGTGTTAGATTGGCTTTTTATGAAATGTAAAAAAAAAAAGATTTGGAAAATGTTTTAAAGTAAAGTATACATGATTAAAACATGCTTAAACATTCGACAATTACGGTCTAATATTTCTACAATTACTACAAATTGTGTAGTATCCTGTCCTGTATCCCTCCTAGGCCTATACGTGTGAGTGACAATGCATGAAGCGCTGAGAAAACTTTGGGACACTTTCAGGGAAATCGACGGTGTTTTCTTGACTAAAGAACACCTGACAGTGATAGGTCGTTCCAGCTCGATACAGCTCAGAGCTGAACGACCTATTGGGTGTGCGTCTCAGGTGCAGCGATACGATTGGGCCACATTCAGGCAGCAGAGGACCAATCATAGCCTACATCCTTATTTTCCTTAAAGACATGGCATGTGGTTGGCCTTAAAACACACATATGTGTGTGTATAATAAACAAACAACTGAATTTTGGTTGGTTGGCCACATTATAAATGTCGAATGAAAAAAATAACATAACCGTTGTGGAAATCTAATCAGGCCGTGTTGCTTTGGGCGTGATTGTATTTCCAAAGGTCTGTGCTCACTGCTCAGTGTATATCTCTCATAAAGTGTGCCCGGGTTTGAACAACCCTGCAGTACTTGAGTGGAGACAGATCTCCTGGATGTGATAACAGGGCCGGTGGGTGAGGAAGCGGAGAGGGGGCCATGCAGGAACAGAGCGGTTCGTTCGGCGTGTGTACGGCACCGGGTCGAAACCAGTGTTGCCAGATTCTGCGGGAGAAACAAGCAACCAGGTTTATGAAAACAAGCCCAAAAGAAGCTAAGGCAATTTGAGAAATAGCCGATCTACAAGCTCACAACGCCTGGCGATGCTACACGTAGTGAGCTTGTAGATCTGATCATCTGCTATTTTCAACAACAAAAAATAGCAGAAAAAATTAGATAGATCATTTGGGAGAACATTTTTGAAAGATTTTAACACCACAAATCTTGTATGACGGGGTCCCTGGCACAACATAATTTCAGATAGGGGGGTCCGTGGACAAATAAATAGCTACAAATGAATTTGAGGATCCTTATGTTTGAGAACCACGGGTTTAACGTTAGGAAACAAGCCCAAATAAGCAGCTACACTTTAGAAACAAGTCCTAGAAACCGCAACCACCAATATTTACAAAACTTGACAGAAAAAGAAGCCCAAAGTGGCTTATAATAAGCGGACACGGCAACACTGGCGGTTACGAAGGCGTCAACAGCCGTGTCGGGATCTTCCGTGGAGCCTCCTATCCTCCTGCCTCCTCTCGCAGCATCACAGAGGAGGCCTACAGTATATTACTATACCTGTCCGAAAAACAGAAATTACTTTATGATGCCCTGTGGCATAATTTGGGAGCATTGTTGGAATGTGCTCATGCCTGCTGCCTGCCTGCCACTCAGGATTAAAACTGAGAGCTGTTTGTTGATCATCAATCAATGTTTGACAAGCACTGTTTCACAACAGACAACTGTCTGCATTTCTAAGTAAGCAAACACTGCGCGCGCGCGGTGTGGGTGTGTGTGTGTGTGTGTGTGTGTGTGTGTGTGTGTGTGTGTGTGTGTGTGTGTGTGTGTGTGTGTGTGTGTGTGTGTGTGAGAGAGAGAGACATCTGGATGATACCCCTGCACGCAAGCCAGTCGCCCCCTTCTGGTCGACAAAAACGGCACCAAAGTCTAAATCGACTTCACAAATTCCTACTTTTATTTGCCCCCATATATTTGTTTTCTAGCAGTGCAATGTTTGCTCAGGGGATAGTCTAGATTTCAAATCATAGAAACATAACTACAGCGGTTCCACAAGCCCACTATACAAATAGCCTGTAGCCCAATGTGGGCGGATATTCCCTCTGTTCTGTTTGACTCTGAGGAAGAGTCAGTGGTTAAATAAAACTCCAGTCATTTAGTTGGGTATAGTCTATTATTTGGAAGTGCCCTAATGTGAGCTGTTATAATAATTTAAAATCAAATAAATCACCCCCTTCCTATCGCTACACATTTAAGAAAAACATTCGTTTTCAATTTGGCCAACAATAACACATTTGTTACTTTTTGACCGATGTTAACAGAAGAAAATGCCGTTGGTTAATTCTGATTAAAAGATACAGTTAATCCATCTGTGGTGCAATGAACTTGAAGATGAACGAGTACAGACAATAGAGACAAAAGCAGGACTGTAGCTCCATTCGCAAATAGGCTATTGCAAGCTGCAGATCAAGTAGGTAATGGTTTATCTGATTACCTCAGCATTAATTAACAATTATAGGTATATATTGTTTTAGCTACCTGAAATAAAGTAGGTGGAGCATATAGGCTATAGCTATATCAAGTTTTCAGTATGTGTGACCAATATTATTTATTCATGATTTCTATTCTAATATGCATATTTTAATAACAGCAACAGTCCTGAGCGAAAATAACATGCAAAAGTTGTGAAAACATATGAAACATTTGCAAAGAAACCAAAGCAGATACTACTTAGGCCTAGTATACATTAAGTAAAAGTACAAAAGTATTGGCATCAAAGTGTGCTTAAAGTACCAAAAGTAAAAGTACTAAATATTTGAAAATAGTAGATCTACAAGCTCACAATGCTTCGCTTTGCGATGCGTTGTGAGCTTGTAGATCGGCTATTTTCAAATAGCCTATGTATGTATTAAATAGGGCTAAAGTGGTTAATGTATGTTTCATTATCATAGTTTATATCTGAAAAGTAACTAATAACTAAAGTTTTCAAATAATTGTAGTGGAGTAAAAGTACAACATTTGCCTCTGAGATGTAGTGGAGTAGAAGTAAAAGTATTGGAAATTGGAAATACTCAAGTAAAGTACAAATACCTCAAAATTGTACTTAAGTACAGTACTTAAGTAAATGTACTTAGTTACTTTCCACCACTGGTGACAGGCATTTCAAACAACGGTGACAAGACATGTCATTCAATGCTGCTTCTCAGAGTGGATGTACCCACCTTCACCGCTAGATGTCGCAATTACTCACATTAGCACTTAAAAACAACTCCTTGTGTCAAGATCAATATATCAATTCTGATGCTTTCCCTCACCACACAGAAATATAGCAAAACACAATATGGGACCATCAACCATATCCATGGCAACTGCTTATAACGGGAGAAGCGATTCATTGGAAACTAGTAGTCAATCACTTGTATTAACCGCCATAGGATACCAAATAAGGAAGATCTTAGGACCAGCCCGTGTGTGACTGAATGGGCAGTGCCTATAGGCCTACATCTATGCATTACCATACACATAATTCTAAGACAGGGGTCTTCAACGTTTTCAGGCCAAGGACCCCCTAGATGAGAGAGAGATGAAGCAGGGACTCCCTACTCTATATTGTATAAAATTGTGTTTCAGATTAAAGTTTTCTTTTTTTACTTAGTCTGTTCTTTTTTCCCTCTACACCTATACCTCTTTGCCAAAGATAGCCGATCTACAAGCTCTCAACGCCTCGCAGAATGTTCCCCTCAGAAAAGGAATTCTATGGTTCAAATGGTTAATGTAAAAAAAACTAAATCCTATCACACAAAGATTTGGCTGACCCCCTATAGTAGGCCTGAGGACCCCCTAGGGGTCCCGGACCCCCTGTTGAAGACCCCTGTTCTAAGAGAATGGAAGACAACCATATAATAACTACAAAACTAGAGTTAAAGCAGCACTATGTAACTTCATTTTTATGAATAAAATGTAATTTTGTCCAATCTGTATGGTAGAGTATGTTAATACTATATCATTTATACAATTAGGGTGGTTGTATTTTGTCTCCCTGCTCTTCTATTGAGACATTTAGATCGTGTCAAAGGTCATATCTCAACTATAGACACGGTCAATGGTAAAAATGTCAGCACTTGTGCAGGAAACCGGGTTCAAATCCGGAGTAGAAGAGGAAAGTTACAAAAACAATCACACAAATCTGTTAGCGTATCTGTTATTCCACTGATACAGGTGAACAATAGTCCAAAAGTCCTAAAATGATAGATTTGGCAACTTGCTTAAGGATATGTGATGGTGCTTAGGGAAAACACAACATCTTCTTGGCATAGATCTACCATTGGCAGCTGCAATAATGTGAGACGTGACAGATAACCATCAATAACCAAGCCAGCGATTTAGCCATTAAACCAGTTGAATGGTTTCACCAGACAAAGGACAGATCCAGTTTAAGGCCCTTGTTGACATGTGTGATGTGCTCTATTGATTATGTGTATATTTGAACAAAAAGAGAAATAATCTATAATAATGTATCATTAGAGATTGGAACATTATTTAAGCAACTCTATACAATTTCAATCTATAATGTCTAGCCCTCAAAATGTTATGAGTTTGTTTTTAAATCATTTGATTCAGAGCTGTTAGCTTGTTAGCTACAGATGGCAATATACCCATAGATAACCAAATGCTGTCATAGTGGAAAATATATGATGAATCACAATTTCTTCTAATGTTGCTGTCACCGTGCAATGTTTTATACATTTATTTTCTTACCCCTCTCTCTCCACACACACACACACACACACACACACACACACACACACACACACACACACACACACACACACACACACACACACACACACACACACACACACACACACACACACACACACACACACACACACACACACACACACACACACACACACACACACACACACACACACACCCCTTTTAGGAATCATGGCCGAATGGGATAGTAACCAATTAGTAAGGTAAAAAATACTTTTTAATATGTTTAGGATTATACACATAGGTATAAAAATATATATTTGCATGTTTGTGCAGTTACACCACTTCCGTGTGGGCAATATGCAGTCCGAGCTGACTTCCAGGCAGCCTATGGTGGGCAGATGAGAGCTCATAGCCGGGTAGGAGAAGTGCAGACAGTCAGTGTCTGTTTGTAGTGGTTCTAAAACATCCATGTGGTTCATGGTGGTGGTTTAGCCTGACTGAGGGCCCTCTCAGTCCTCAGTCGGCCTGGCTCACTAGTAGGCCCACTAGGCCCTTTACTATTGAATTAATGACAGTTATCTGGAGGAATGGGATAAGTAAATATAAATGTATTTTCAGGGACCCCCAAGCTCATAGAAACTGGGGTACTCTCCCCTCAAAATAAAAAGTCATACCAGGCATAGACAGAGGGTTAATTATGGTCTCATAACCATAGATGTGTATCTAGTTTCAGTCTTTTTCGGGCGTACCAATATCGATGCCAAGTGGCTTAAACCTTAGTGGATGTTCTATTATTATGTTATCCATCCAGAGTTTATTATAGATCATGTAGAGTTTTACGAGCTGAGGAGAGTTTACAACTTGACCTTAAAACAATGATTTTAATGTGCGGGTGTGTCAGTGTGTGTGTGTGTGTGTGTGTGTGTGTGTGTGTGTGTGTGTGTGTGTGTGTGTGTGTGTGTGTGTGTGTGTGTGCGCACATGCGTACGTGCGTACTTGCATGTCCATGTATCCCAATCTAAGGTTTGCATTGCACAACTGTTCACCGGCATATTTTACAAAAGGGTCTCTAGCATTCAAAGGGCCGCGGCGGACGCTATGTTAAGACTACATTTCAGTGTACATCCTCGCTATGCTTGAGACGAATTGCAAACTGGAAGATCTCGAAACGGAAAAGTCGTAAATCAGTGGGGAAAACCAAACAATGCAGCGCCTGCTAATGAAGTGGCTGGAGACGTCCATGTTGGGTCCCTCCAACTTGTCTTTCATTACTGCCGGAGAAACAGGGCTGTCTGCGTGGGATGGACGCCTTTGACTGTCCAACATCAAACCGCAGCAGACCTGCGCCACTGCTCTTGAACCCCGGCTCACGGACATGTAGAAGCCTGATGTATGGTGTCGTACACAGAACCTGATGTGTAGCCTTGTGGAAAATGGTGATGGTGGTGGTGGGGGGGCTTTTGATCTTCTCTGAGTCCTGAAAGGGGAGGATGTGCTTAAACGCATACTTATATACTTATACTGGGAGAGGAGCAGTGGACAGTGGGGTCCACTAGTCAGTGGGGTAGACCAGTGGTTCTCAACCTGTGGGTCGGGACCCCCAGGGGGGTCCCCAGATGACAGTGAAGTGACCATTTAAGGACTCTTAAAACCTTTCTAATACCTAAAAAAAAAAAAGAAAGAAAAGAAATGAGACCATTACTGCATAAAAGTAATCAACAAACTATACTATAAGAGCTGGTCAAACATTGGCCAAATTGTCAAATAATATAAGAGGCGTTGTGAGCTTGAAGATCTGCTATTTTCACAATATACGTACATGCATCTGTGGAACCGAGTCAAACTAAATGTAATGCCTCGACTCCTACAATTCCAAGTGCTTGTCAGGGTGGGGGGTCCCCAGTTCAAATATGATTGTTTTGGGGGGTCACGGCCTGAAAAGGTTGAGAACCACTGGGGTAGACTATAGGCTCCTATATAGTTAGGAGCACAAGTATGCACAGCCGCACGCACACACATACCAAGTCTTTACTTACACAGTAAAATCTTGAGTGTTAAGTTTACACCCAAGATATTGTACAAATTCATACCCACACATACGCACCCGTGCATGCGTTGTCCTGACACAGAGATGAACACAGCAGATTAGCTAAGACTAACAGTCCCTGTCATGATGGACGGAGCCCCCGGGCCCAGTCTGGGCACTGAGACTAAACCCGTCGGCTCTTCTAAAAACATACAATCCCCTCACACTCCAAGTTCAGCCCGGGCGCCTCGCACTCACGATGTGAAATGCACACTCTCATACAGGCATGCCCAGCGAGACCCTGAGTCAGTCCACGCTACGTCATGTCATAGACGGAACCAGTCCGATGATTTCTGCGATTACACCTTCCAATATAAGCAAAATCACCTAACCGTTAACCACTCAAGCCGGTAACAGGATAGGTGGGCACCAACGAAGAGTGGGCAACTCTGTGTTAAATTGGCATTTTTTTTTCAGAAATGCTATTATATAAAATATTTGGACAATGTTTTTAAGTAAAGTAAAGTATACATTATAAGAACATTCTTAAATATTCAACAATTAAGGTCTAATATTTCTACAATATATTGCTACAAATTGCTACAAAACCTGTATATCCAGTCATTTTGGGGCATAAACAATAAGTTGAAGGATAAAACTGAGTCTGATCATGATATACCGTGCATGTTCACATCATGTATACTTTACTCTTTTTTTTTTTTTTACCATTTTTCTAATATTTCTTTATTTTTTTACATTTTGGACATAATAGCCAATTTTACATTGAGGTGCCCAGATGCCCACCTATCCTGTATCCCTTATTTTATAGCCCTATTTTATAAGAAATTATGAAAAGTGAAAATGTTATACGAAAACAGCCGATCTACAAGCTCACAATGCATTGCAATGAGACGCCTACAACGACTTCCCAAAATAGTGACGCCAGGTTTAAAGTGTTAAACCCTATGCATCTTTGACCAAGAGTCCCCCAGGCCTCCAGTCCAGTCTTTTTCCCCACTACACCACATCTCTTATAGCCGAAAATAGCTAATCTGCAAGCTCACAATGTGCACAACTGCACGCTGTGAGATTGTAGATCTGCTATTTTCCTCCAATGTTTGCGTACTTTCGCCAAATGTTTGCCTATTATGACATGCCCAGAATATATAGGGGCACTAGGGTTCATGTGGTTAAGGGGGGCATCAATGTGTGTGAGCACCTTGATGTCAGACAATGTTCCTCCTAATCCAGCGGTTCTGTCTGCCAATGGGATTTACAGAGCTTTTCTAACCCCCAAGAACAAAGGCCACATATGAAGGGAAATGTCTTTTGAAATGCATTTTAGATGACTGCTGACAAGTCACTCACACCCAATAAAAAACAGAGAGAAATAGTGAAGTGTCACGTGACAAATGGCTTCCCTGCTTTTGCCACGACAAGGGTTAGGTAAAACCGAGCGAGCGGCTTCTTCATAAAAACACGTTCCCTTAACCAGAAACCCATGCTTGTTTGGCTTGAAGAGGGTAAGAGGACCTTCCTGCTATTCCTCAAACCTTTTGATTTCATTACATCACAGGGAAGCAGGGGCTTCAATTTTGCTTGCTGATATGGGACCTTAGCAGAGGCTGTTACAGTAACAAAGTTGCAACGATAGGGGGAGTTTTAGGGGCACAGACATTTGGAGACCCTTCTGAATTTATGGAGCACAGAGACATGGGTCCATGAGCACAGGGCTTGAAATTTTAACGTGTCTGACAGAGTGTGAAAAAAGGGGCTTGTACATTAGTTACATCAGTTCTAGGTTGCTATGAAACCCATCAAGAATCCAGAAACACCACACGGCTTCAGAGTACCAGTTGTAAGTAACAAACATGTCTGAACCTCTCATGTTTACCGGGCTCAAAAATCCCTGTCATTACATTGTGAGAATAGGGGTCTTCACTGCAACATGTGGTAGATACAATGGGACCCCATCATCCCTGATCTACATTGGCCATTAAATGTTTAAAGGCAAATTCTCATCTGTCCTCCCACACATCCTGTACACATGGACAATCACAGTAAATAGAAAAAACAAGACATATTATTGAGTGATTGCAGAAAGAGGGTGGTTTCCCATTTTAGGAATTTACTTAATATTTCACTTTAAAAACAAAATTGGGTAATTTTATTGTCTACTCAGGCTTTTGGGAGCACCCGAGATAGTTTTTAATTTGCTTTATTCAGTATTTAGTTAATAATAATAATACAATTAAAAAATGTAATAAAATCAATGAAAAAAGTAATCAAAAACACACGGCCCCCTCACGTATTAGGAGGGCAGGATGAGTCACCAGAACCAAGGACGGGTGTTTTTGATGAATCTTAAAAATGAAGTTTGAAGTTATAATGGGTTTGTATAGGAAGGGGGCGTGTCAGATAAAATGATAATCAAATATCTAAATACTGAATCAAGCAACTTAAAAACTGTCTTGGGGGCTCACATAAGCCTGAGTAGAGATAAAATGACCCAAAGTTTTTTTGAAAGTGAAATATCCCTTTAACCGTTCATTACCTGTATGCAACTGTTTTAACCGATTGCTTTCAACATGCAACTGTTTTAATTGATTGCTTTCAACATGCAACTGTTTTAACTGATTGCTTTCAACATGCAACTGTTTTAACTGATTGTTGTCAACATATTGTCTTTCTTTGTTGTTCTTATGTTATGGCGAAAGTAGTTGCAATCGTGGGGTTATTGCATGTCCTGTCGCGTGAGCAGTGTGCTTCCCCAAATCGTTTCACTCAACTCGCCTGTCTCTCCCCGCACCCGCCCCCCGCTACTGAGACCGGGGGTAAAAAGTCACGCTGTAGACGCACAGGCGCGACGCGACGCATGCGCAGTTTGATGAAGAGTCCAGTATTGTTTGACACATAAACGCTAATAAGAAGCTGAGATTTGATGAAATTGAAAAACGGGCTTCACAGTTAAGTTCAGATGGTAATGGTCAATGGCTGTGTGCAAAATCAGAGCAATTGCTCCAGCCACTGAGGAGAACCGGGTAGCTTCACTCACTCACCACTACAGACAGACTCACCCTTACTAGAATTATAGTAGGATGTGTAATCTCTGCATCATTGTAAATGAGGGTCTCCATCAATGATCTCTCCGAGAATTTTAAATAATGGTTGAATGAATGATACAGGAAGTGAAAATGAACTAGTGAGAGGGATGCTGGTGGCCCGAGCAATGACTCGTCCACTGCAGTGCGCAGTTCAGTCCTCGGTGCGGACCTCTGTGATGTCTGCAGGATAAACTTGGTCCCATGTCTCCCCCCTGTCACATGTTAGGGGATCAGAAGCAGGGTACACAGGAGGAGGTGTGTGTATCTGAGTGTAAGAGAGACTATGGGCTGAGGCTATGACCGGATCTTGAACTATGCAGCACCACATGATGCCTACATACCACCAGCAAAGGGAGCTTGAATAGTTGACCGAAATCAGCAATTGACCCCGACACTAATATCAGCACTCAGTAGTAAGAATCAAATGTCACAGCACATGGCGGCCACTTCAAAGAGTTAAGGGGCTTACCTCTGAAAAACAAAGGGCATGACACTATTCAGATACTAACACCAGGGAGCTTGTGAGGGACTAATGCTACGGTGACCAACGACAGAAACGAAGGCCATGGAAACATGTGAGTGGTCTTAAGGCTATCGTTAAAAAGCAAGACACAGAGTCTAATAACAGCGTGGCTCCCCTGTGCAATTGACAAGGCTTTCAGGCAGTTAGCTAAATTAATTACTAGTACTCTGGCTAACTGCCTTGAATCTCCTAATAGAAAAGTCTACATCTAAAAATGTTAAATGGATGTAGAGGGAGAATTGCTTTCCTTTATCCTTTTATATTTGGCTACAGTGATATGCATATATCTGTCAATATTGTGATTTGGTGGGAATGCAGTGAACCCTCCCAACCGCCACAGTTTTAAACCAAACAAAAGTCAGTGTCAAACCCCACAAGGGTTACATGCATTCATAAAACACAGTAGGCTATCCCTAGATATTACACAAATTACTTATATTATTTCATGGCAAGGCAATGAAACACTGAAATTAAATGAACACAACCACAGTTCAACATCAATGCAGTTCAGTTCTTTCAATGAAAACACTCCACTTCAGGATTGCCCCATGGTTCAACAAAACACAAGCAACCAGTATATGGAAGCAACTATGTATGTATGTATGTATGTATGTATGTATGTATGTATGTATCTATCTATGTATCTATGTATCTATATATTAGGTATGCACCGATATGGAAATTCTTGGCCGATACCAATACCGATGTTTAAAATAACAATTTAGCTGACAGCCAATACTGATACCGATATTTGTTTATTTAGTTTTTGGTGTTATTATTTCCCCCTTTTGTGCCAGGGAAACAAATACATCTTAAATAACTGTTCAGAATCTGCAGAAACACAACATAATTGCCTTGATGCAAGTAACATTAACGAGTGTCAACAAGCATCAGCTGGACAATGACACACACACCTCAGATGTGCTGAACTGAAAGTGACTGGAGTTAGTTAAAAAAAGGCCTTGAATATGACATGATATATATCGGCCAATACCGATACTGATATGTGGCCCATATATCGGTGCATCCCTAATATATATATATATATATACATGCATGTATACACACACACACACACACACACACACACACACACACACACACACATATATATATATATATATGTGTGTATATGTATATATTATATACATACATATATACTGTATACATACACACACACACACACGCAAACAATATACTGCCTATAAAATATGAAGGGTTAAAAAACTGGATATTTACGGGAAAATACTTAAACAGGAGGACAGCGGAAGAGAAGAGTAACATACGGGAGAATCCGAGGAGAAACGGGAGGGCTGACAGGTATGGCCTACACATCACTAATGATGTGCTAACATGCTAATGTGAGCTCTGTGTGTTAACGATGATAACGTTGGCTATGGAGATGGCCTTGTGTATTGCTGTATGCACCTAGCCGTGTGAGCTGAGCTGTGACTGGCGTATAGCAGCATGACCTGAGCTGAGATCGGTGTAGCAGCATGTGCTGAACTGAGATTTGAGATGAGCTGGGATTGGTCTACTTTTGTGGGGTCTGGAGACAGAGATACATGCAGAGCTCGAGACAGAGGGAGATACAGATAAAACCTGTTCTAGATAGCTAGGCCCCTTAGGCCCTACGTCATAAAAAGCATACTTTCATGACTTTAAAAAACGGATCAGCTATTCTTGACATGCGACAAAATATAAGTTGGGCTTTAGGCAGAGGAGAAGTAGGCTATAGAAAGGACTGTTAATGCATAGTAGACCTTTGTCACATGAACTGCAGTGTAATAATAGGAGTCCAGAATGTGGAGTCAGGTATTAGTTCAACTTATTCAGTGAAATATTTAGACATTTACAGTAGCTGTGTTTTAACTTGATGAAAACATGAGATTGAATGCATGTCACCGTGTCACAAACCACAGCAGTTGCACTCTCAAGCTGTCATTAATTATGATGTGTTGTACATTAATGCCTGGGTAGCATGTATCACAGGGCTCTGAGATTAATTACACATTCATTACATTACTGTGGATCTCTTACTCACCACTATAGTCCAAATTGAATTGGCCTGCTTTATGTACATTTATGTTTTCAAATCCAGTCTTGGTAGAAGTGTTACTTATCTTCTCTTTTAAACTTGAATTACGGAAAATACAATCTACGTTCTCAAGCCACTTTGCATTTTGTTATTCTTAAAGTTGGGATTTGTTAAACCCAAGGTCTGAACAGAACTCTGAAAACAAAGCTACTTATTCAAGCTTTTGGAATTTCTGCACCTGCTGCATGGAATGCTCTATAGACAGAACTTAATCTTCAAAACACTGTAAACCTGAACAATTTTAAAAACTACCGGATGCTGAAATCTTTTGAATCCAGGTTGTCTGTGTTCAAATGTTTCATCTGATCATTTTAATGTTACTCAAACCTATGCGTTTTTTAATTGCTGAAACTTTGTGTTGTTGGCAATGTCTCCCTTGTAAAAGAGATATTTGTTCTCAATGGGATAAACCTGGGGCTAGAAAGAAAGAAAGAAAGAAAGAAAGAAAGAAAGAAAGAAAGAAAGAAAGAAAGAAAGAAAGAAAGAAAAGATCAAGATGACTACAAACATGCAGGTACGGTAAGCTCTGCCACGGAGTCGAAAGAATAGAACATATACATATTCCCATTTCCATTCCATTCCTGTTTGTTAAAGAGACATAGAGTATAGAAAGGACTGAATATGTAACTGCTACGATGTTTTACGAAAAATGCAATGTTGGCTTTGTGAGTTATTCGATGTTGCCACACCATGTCCCCATGTTAGCTAGTTGAATCACATGGGGAAAAAGAAAGGAAAATATGATTATATCATAGTCCCTAAAAACAGTAAATTTGGAAAAACAAAAAATATTAATGACAACTGCATCCTCGATGTTGAACAATTCACTCATTGTTTCCCAAGAGGTTTCAAATGTCTTCATCACAGTTAGTTATTAGTCCAGACATTCAAAGAGGCATCATGAATTGTTTCAACTGCATATTTTGATATGTACCTCTTACTGTTGTTTGTCTACATGTTTGAATGTTGTGTATGGACCACAAAAGACAAGCCTTTGGCTTTTTTGTGATTATCCATTTGACTTTTTTATGTACTGCTGTACTATAAACTGTCAATAAGATATTCAATCAATCAAAAAAGAGGACAGAAAGGGGCCACAATATGGTATCTAACTGTCAATTACACTAAGGAAATACACAATATCTTCTTACCTACAGCGTATAACTGTTCAGAGATTAATCAATCTTTAAACCGTCAATTTGTTTAACTTTGCTTAAACCCCTTCCCTTCCCTGCGTGCGCGCGCGCACGCACGCACGCACGCACGCACACACACACACACACACACACACACACACACACACACACACACACACACACACACACACACACACACACACACACACACACACACACACACACACACACACACACACGCGCTAAGAGTCCATCAATACAAAAGTAGATCAGAGAGGCGAATATTAATACAGACTGCAGAATCCAAACCTTGCATGTCTATGCTTTTCAAGATGTTCAGACATAGCTAGAAGATACCAGATGTTGCAAACTGTCCATTGATCTTCATATAGAGATGATGTAAACTCAGCCTATATTAGTTCTCTTCCGACAAGGATACCCCTTGAGTTGTAGCTGCTTGAATTTGGAACAATTGCAAAACTAGGCACCGCAAACTTTTGACCCTGTCGACCATAATTTTGGACCCTATTCCAGTGCCTTCAGCATCCAAACTTGAAAAGACAAAAACACCAGCTTTTCCTTTAATTGGCCACAGGGGATTTGGGGGGAGAGATCTAACTGACCACACAGCATCTTGTCTTAATTTCACCATCCAAATTAACGAGATTCACACCCTGGCATAATTCAAAACAACATTACATTAACATGTCACTTGAAATTGAAAAAATAAAATAAAACAAAATAAAAACAAAAACGTTTAAGTAATTATAAAATATAGGGGGGAGGGGGGGGGGTCATAAAGGTCAAAGCCACTTGTTATTGGACAGAGTCACCAATTAGCTCCTATAAAGTACTTATTGTGAATTCCTGGGTTGCACGGAGGCTTTTCCACAGGCAGGCATTTCAGTATCGAGTTCTCTATAAACATGTAGTACTACATTCATCAGACCACCAAATAAAACGTTGGCATTGTATGGATACAAGCTATTGTTCTATAGCCTAGACCCTGGTGGGTAGGCCATTAAAACCAATAGCAAAACTCCAACTATGTAATTCAGTCAGTCTCCCTCGAGGCAAGATTTGTAAATTATATTTCCAGTTGTCTCATTTCTACAAGCTAATTGTAAAATTGGTAATTACGTAGCATGGCTTAACTAATGAGAGCATAGAAGTCAAAGATATGCATATGGTGCCAAAAAGCAGGACAAAATGAACCATAACCAGCAGAATTCTCCACCTCCTCTGTGACTGTGGGGTCCAATTAAGAGCCAACATTGACCAATCAGAAATCAGGCAATGGTGGGAGAACTGAACACATGGCTGACACTCTCATATGGAGCTAATAAAGAAACAGACATCCATCTCCACCTCTGTCCACCATTTTAACTTGAAATAAGAACCAGAGCTAAAGTATAGCTTAAAGAGCTAATGTATTCGTCTAGAATACTAATAGCTCCGGTTCTTCTGTATAGACTTGGAACAGAGTGTGAAAACGTGAGGTGGAGGGACGAGACATCGCCGGAGTCTTTTGTTTATTAGCCTGAACCCCCCCCCCCCCTTTTACACACACCCAATTACACAAGAAAATGTTTTCCCAAGGAAAGAGGAACCCTGACTCCCATCAGTGTAAATCAGAGCTTGGACAACTAAGGCTCAGGTCTACTCCCTCATTTCAATCACAGCTCAGCCACTGAACACTGCTGTGTTGATTTAAGTCAAAGATGTAAAAAATAGACCCCTGTGAGGATCCATTTTACACTCTCAGAGTTAAGGTATAAGACCTGAGGCGATTCTTAAAAATGTTTTTTAAATCCTAACAGTTTTTTGAAAAAAAAAAAAAAAAATGTTTTCAAGATTATTCAAAAATATTTTTGAATAGCCAAAGAAATCTAAAGTGACACAGATGCGTTCCAGGTCTTAATGGGATAACACTGTAGCAATAGATCTATAAGGGTCAATTTTTACTCTCTCTGAGTTGAACTATATGCAATGGATCTAAAAGGGTCCATGTTTTATTATCAGAGTTAAATTAATACCGTAACAAGGGATACAAGAGTTTAAAGTTGAAACACAGCTAATGCAACAGCATGGGTTGGCTCAGTGCTGAACAGTAAAAGCAATAGAAAACTTGAATTTGAGGTGAAAACACACACACACACACACACACACACACACACACACACACACACACACACACACACACACACACACACACACACACACACACACACACACACACACACACACACACACACACACACACACACACACACACACACACACAGCGGTGAAAATGGCAGCTCAGAGTGGCAGCTCAGATGTAGATGCAGACAGTCAGAGACAAATACTTTCCAATATTATGTTTTTTCTTCATAAAAGAAACAGATTAAGCTGTGGAATGGTAAGCAAAATGTGATGAGCTAAAATACACCTTTTATAAGTAAATTCACATTTATACTATTAGCGTCTGTTTTTACACTCAGAGTTACACCAACACTAATAGTCCTATACTCATTTTTCAGATCCTATTCTAAACAATACAACATTCTGTTTCTTTAACCCTTTGGACAGAAATGGTCAGAGCAGTAGGCCTATACTGTTGTAGAAATTGGTAATAATTGGTATTAAATGTATTAGCTTTGGGCCATGAAAACAGTTGCTGATAAATACTGTCTAAATTGTTGTGGTAGAGATGTTTTCAGCATGCCAAGTATAAATTCATGACACAGACAAGCTCAAAATGTCCAACCTCTATAATGTACCCCCTTCAGCAGGATTATTACCTGAATATGTTATCTTCCTCGTGAAACAATAACACAATCCACAGCCCCTCATTTAACAATAAAATAAATAAAAGCAACCTTCAGCGTGGCATTACATTATATCTTAAATATACATTATCATTATGTATGTATATTCTGCTTTAAAGTGACAGTCAAAAGGCCATTATCTGAGCATATTATTGTGCATGGCTCTCCATCTTTTTCTGACTGAAAACTTTGATCTGACTGAATTACACCCACTGATTATAAAACAGTGAACCTGAGGATTTCTAGTCTTGCCTTGAACAAAGAAAAATCATAATAGAAAACATAAAATATAAAATGAACAACAGGTGTATATCAAAACATGCAGGGAAAATAAAATAATTGACTTGTGTTTACATAACTTTGAAATATGCCCATAGCTTTAAATGTTTAAGAAATTCTCCATAAGTTGGCGGGAAAATCAGGCTCCCTTGTATTGCATTTAATCAGGAAGGCAGAGAGTCTGTTTTTATGTTCAAATGAATCTGTCTTTAAAAATACTAGCATTCTCAAAAGGTCAACAAGGCCTATTAAGATTAAAAGCAAAATGGGAGAGCTAAACAACATACAAACATTAGTGTCCCTATAGAGCCAAGAAAATATTTCCTCTCATAACAAAACAAAATGCCTAGCCTAAAAGATACACAAAAAAATAAAAATAATATATACAAGTGATATAAAGTGTTACATTTTAATAACAGCCTCCCCTAGCAGGCAACAGGAGTTCCTCTCCAACTTCTCCTGTTCCTAATTTCTGCACCACGTGACGGTGGGAGTGAGTGAAGTTTAAATTCCCTTTTAGCAGGCCAGCTCAATTCAGCTGCTATAAAGAAAACTACTGTTTTATTGCAGGATACCGTGGCCAGGGCTTGTACTGGACTGGACTATTACTGTACTCTAACTGTACTGTACTGTTGTCGCACTGAGGTCTGGAGGTCACTAGAACGGATCACAGAGGTCAAGTTCATTAGGAAAAGGCTGAACAAAGAGGTAAGGCCGCCGCGTCACGTGCTTGTTTATGTCGACCAACATGCAGGATAACAAAAGCCTTTCTGTTGTTTGTTAAATTGTAGCTATTTTGTCATTTCTCTGTGATTTGTTTCTGTGACTTTGAAGCCAAGTTGAACTAGTTATTAAAGTCTGCCCTGTAGGCTATATATCATGTAAATACTATAGACCGAATAGACAAATACATAAAAAGTAGGCCTACACTAATAATCAAAGTGTACTTTTAATAGGCTAATCAAAGGTGACATTATTTTAATTGACTGGATATATTATGACTAAAATATGCTTCGTGAAGGATATAGTCATTTTAAATAAATGCCTTCTCCAAAGGATTTGAGGTAAAGCTCACAAGCGTTTTTTGGCGCCGTTCGGCATTTTAATTGAACATTCTAATTATGAGTATAGACTCTATAGCCTAATTAGGTTATGACCTTAATTTACTTAAAGAACAGTTTTTATCCTAACTTTACATAGCTAATTCACATTAGAACAGGCCTGTATTATTTCTTATCTATTTTAGGATATAACGTCTGCATTAATTTGGCTTATTATTAGGCTATAATGCTATGTATATGATTTAATATGCACATTAATTAAATGATCTGTGAATATATTTTTCAACAAGTGTTCTATGCTATTCTATGAGTGTGTGTGGACGAGAAATAAGCCCTGCAACCCTGCATGAGGAGGAGAAAAATAAAACTCCATCCACCCGTAATTTATTCGTTCAACGCATGTTAACATAAACATCGTCCATGTTTATGTAACATTGGTGCAGCTAATAATTCAACAAACTCACAAATCAAAGGCAGACCACAGTCAAGATAGGCTGTAACGATTTTTCATGGCTAATTTATTGATTCAGAATGAGAGAAAATTGACCAATTCCTTTGGCTTTCACGTGTTCAGTAGCAATAATAGACACGGCAGTCGATAGGAAAAGCTCACAGCTGTTAGACTTACTACAGATAGATGTTATAACGTGTAGCCTATAGCAGTGTTTCCCAAACAGTGGGTCAGGACCCATCTTAGGGGTCGAGGACCAATTTTTATGGGTCATGAGTAAATAAATAAAAAATCATGAATAAAAGAAAATCCAAATAATTTCATGAATAAATAGAAAAGAATCAAAGACATTCATTAAATGAGAAAACAAAATGTTTAAGAAGTAGTGAAAAGGCTTACAATGCAGCGCAAAGCATCGTGAGCTTGTAGATCTGCTATTTTCACTATAGTTTGGGTACCGGGCAAACGTCTAATTTTTGTTTTGGGTCCTGAGCAAAAATGTTTGGGAACCACTGCCTTATAATGTGTGCAACAGAAGCTATAGAGCCTATATAAATGGGAGGAAAGTCGTTGCCATTGAATAATTTGATGTCTTTCACCAGTCTAGCATCAAGTCTACTTAAAGAAACTATTTAGAAAGAGTTGAAAACACAAAGTGTGTTGACAAACGACGTTTTGGGCCGTCAGTCACCGTTCATTTGGGCCGTGTGTCACCAGCAGATATAAGTCACTCTCCCACCGACTCTTTTGTGTGATTTATAATGTCTTTTCAGCCGCCATGCTTCGACCCATTTACTCCAAAACCACAAACCATATTTCACCTGAATGAAACGTATGAGGGTTTTGATGTCATTCGTCGACGGACGGCTGTTTACAGTGACGGCTGGCTTGAGATCCGTTACCGATATAGAGAGGTGTAGATTATTAACCTAGTGCTGGAGGTCAGCGTGGAAGAAGTAGGCCACTCCGACTTTGTACGGTGGGTAGGCCTAATAGTAGCAATAATGTGCATTATAGGCCCTACTCTATTAGCCTAATAATTAAAAGGTCTGTAATTGGCATCAAAACACACCACCAAACATAAGAGTAGGCTACAACACTCAATATGGGGAATGGCCGATTTCACATTGCATTGTAATTAGTAGGCTACTAATGCATGTGTTCATAATTTTTCAGCAAGGTGCAGCTGATTTTAATTATTGTATTTGCTGCTGGGGGTATAGCTTAACTAATATATATATATATATATATATATATATATATATATATATATATATATATATATATATATATATATATATATATATATATATATATATATATATACACACACATATTGTATTAATTAAAGTGACCTATAAAGCTATGTCAAATAATTGTAGTGGAGTAAAAAGTATAGGCTATATATAGCCTATATAGTGGAGTAGGCTACGAGTATGGCTACGCAAGATTGAAAATACTGTACTCAAGTAAAGTAAAAGTAGCCTGTCTCAGTCAAAATTATATTAACTTGAGTAGCTAAATGTAGCCATAGGTATAGGCTATATTATTATCACTGCAGATTACACAGATCCCATCGCAGACAGTCTATATTCTCGTGATGTGATGATGCCAGACCACCTCTTTGACCTGAAACCCTGACCCAGTTCACCTCACATCGCTCGGTTACAATCCAAATCCAATCCTATACATACATGGCACCGCACCGAGCGACGACACATAAACCGCTTGAACCCCCAGCATCCATATTCTGAGGGGAACATTAGCCAAGCAGATCTACAAGCTCATAACGCATTGCTGCGCTGCTATTTTTGGCGAATAGACGGGGGAAAGCAGTCCAAGTGCAGTTGTAACTCAGGGCCGTTTTCACTACAAATATAGAGGGTTCAAGTGTACGAGCCTAGAGGCCTGCAGTGTAATTAAGCAGACTGTTCACCCCAATGAATGAATGAATGAATGAATAACTAAATAAATGCATCAGTAAGTTTAAAAAAAAGCAACAGATCATCATGTGTCAGACGGTCGTTCAGATCAGATAGTCTGTCCCGGGCCATTTAAAATTGCGTAGGATTTTTTAACTCGTGCAACCAATCGCAATTGAGAAGTGGGAGGAGGGGGAGGGAGGAGGGGGGGTCGTATTAATGTCATACACACACAGTTATCCAGCTCCAATGCTGGATGCTTGGGCTGTCTGTATACCCTGTATAGGCTCTGAGGAGCAGCAGCACTGTGAGGACTTATCATCACTGACTGGAGGCACAACGTCAAGTGAGACCACGACGGTGAGACACTGAGAGCGTGCGTGTGAGTGAGAGTGAGTGAGAGAAAGATAGAGAGAAAGAGACAGACAGAGGGAGAGAGAGAAAGAGAGAGAGAATGAAAGAGGAGAGAGAGAGAGAGAGAGAGAGAGAGAGAGAGAGAGAGAGAGAGAGAGAGAGAGAGAGAGAGAGAGAGAGAGAGAGAGAGAGAGACACACACACACAGACAGACAGACAGACAGACAGACAGACAGACAGACAGACAGACAGAGGGAGGGAGAAAGAGAGACGGAAGAGAGAGAGAGAGAGAGAGAGAGAGAGAGAGAGAGAGAGAGAGAGAGAGAGAGAGAGAGAGAGAGAGAGAGAGAGAGAGAGAGAGAAATTGACAGACAGACAGACAGAGGGGGAGAGAGAGAGAGGGGGGGGAGGGGTTCACAACCCAAATAATTCACCCTTGGGCTTGTAGTATGTGAGGAAGAGAGAGAGAGCGTTTGTGATTCCGAAACATCTCTCTCTCTCTCTCTCTCACACACACACACACACACACACACACACACACACACACACACACACACACACACACACACACACACACACACACACACACACACACACACACACACACACACAGAGTAGGCTACATGACTGCGAGCTCATACCCAGCCGTGTAGCTACTCTACTGCACAGGCGCAGAGCACAGCTTCAGTTCACACCGAGACGGTGAACCGTATCACGGCAGGGTTCAGGGTTAACGGGGGGCCGGGGGGGTGAACCTTACTGTACCGATAATATCACAGGACAAAGATAACCTAAAGACTCCGTCAACACGTGGTGATGATGATGATGATGATGATGTGATGAGGAGACCACCTGCAGACCGTCCCTGTGGAGGAGACATCTCTGATGTTTACTTTGGTGAAGACAGAATAAGGAGCTTTTTGTACTGGGAGAGCATGGATTTAAGCTTATAATAAGAGTTATTTCACGAGGTATAGTAGAACTTATCATCACTGATTAACCTGCTCTTTAATCTCATTACTTGTGTCGTAAGCGGTAGCCTATCTCTCTATCTGTTTAGGCAAACGCGTTCATGCGATTAGGCCTGATTGGTTGTTGTTTTTTGCGCTAATTGTGAGGCATGGTTTGTTTGCCCAAGGCATTAAGGCAATATAGTGAAAGTGATTTGATGTTATATTCAGATACGATTGTATCTGTATAATATGCACAATTTAGCAGCTTGTCACAAATGAGCAAGGCAAAAACAATTAAGATAAATCATTATAAACTGTTTTATTTCAGGGTATTTTAGGATCATGCGTGGGCAAGAAAAAATACACATTTCTGAGAGAAGGAAAATAAAACAGGTGCATTATAGTAATATTGAAGTAGGCTAGCTACGAATAACAATTGAATCAGCAATTCGGTCATTTGAAATGGAATGGAGTGTTATAATGACTAGTACTTTTACTATTATTATTACTATTATTAGCATCATTATTATTATGTAACACTTGTAATAATAATTTTCATAATCAAAATAATCTGTTAAGTGTCAATTAATAATGTATAGCCCACTATTATAAATTATTAATCATATTTTATTTGAAATATTAATTCAAACTAGGCTTTTTATTTCAGTATTTGAAGCTAATCCACTGACAACACTTTTATACAGTATAAAGTATACAAGATCTTGTGGCATAAATTACAGCATTTCAGAGAACATATTTGGCTTCTGTATAGGTTTCACAATTCTTTTGAAAATAATGTGTTCAGCATGTTATTTATATCTGTCCTTGGAAACCCTGAGACTCATCACCACAATGTAACATATAGGCCTACGTATTTTCCTATTAACACATTAGCCATACCATAGTATAAATTCTATTTCCACTCATAACTAGGAAAATAGGAACTTCCAGTGATCCTGTGAAGTTATTTTCCAGTGTGTGTGTGTGTGTGTGTGTGTGTGTGTGTGTGTGTGTGTGTGTGTGTCCTGTTCTAACATCACCCGCTTGTCAAAGACACTTGTAATTGTCTTGTGTCAGTATTGGACCTCAAGTACATAGCTAATGCCACAAAAGTTTGGGTGCTAATGTAATCTAATTTATTATTATATATTGTATTAATTATAGGCTATGTTGGCTTATTATTATTATTGGTTTATATCTGCTAACTGAGAGACATAAGATGTTTACTCACATTATGCTGATGTCTTTGCATGGGGTCTTCTCTCTGAAACACAGGCAACACACTTGTAGATGCAAAATGGCGGCCAGATTGAAATTTATGCAAGCCGTCTCAATAACATGTTTCATATTCCTCACGTTTCAAGCCACACCACGCCAGCAGTGAGACAACTGCACATACATGCACGCCCGCGTAGAAATACACACATGCATAATATTCATATTACAGACACACACACACGGCCATCCTCAAAGTAATACGTTTTACAAAGACACACATGTATGTGTGCACATACACAAATGCATCCATTTAACCTACATATGGGCCTACACACAGACAGGCAGGCAGGAACACAACCACTGCATGCACAATTCTAAATCTCAAACACACACACACACACACACACACACACACACACACACACACACACACACACACACACACACACACACACACACACACACACACACACACACACACACACAGTTTTTCCATCATTTTAACAATTCTCTCAAATATGGAAGCCATGTAAAATAATTCTGCTATAGCTTCTAATCAAATTATGGACAAAGGGTATTGTAATGTTGGGGGGCAGAGAACAGACCCCTCACTGCACTGGGCAAACAGGGCTATCTGCCATCTATAGTTTAGTGGATCATATGTCCAGAGTGACGTGAACATAAACAGAGAGCTGCCTTACTGTGCTTAGTTAAACAGGGTAAGTGAAAGGCCCAAATTCACACTGTAAAATGTGGGACCCTGCGTGTTTGCAGGCAGTCCTCGGCTGTGGCTGTCAGCCCTTATCTTTATTAGCTTTCGCAAATGTCTGAGTGAGTTTACACTGGGTGCAGCGTCTCTCCTTTCATCCTTAAGAGTGTGCACTCACTTTGTTTACATGCGTAAGATTAAGGCGGTGGGGGCGGCGGGTTGGGGGCGTTGGAGATAGTGTATAATGTACAGGAATGAACAACTGTGTGATTTTTAAGGGCTGAGGAATAATGCAAAAACAGGGGAGGCGGGAGAATGGGTGTGAACGGAGCTGAGGCGATGGTTGTGCGTGTACTAGGCCCCGGCTGGATGGTTGTGGTGTTTGTCTCTGTGCAGGGACAGGGGGGAGGGGGGGGGGGGGCGCCAGAAGGAATTGGCCCAGACTGGCTAATGGAAGAGACAATGTTTAAGTTTGTTATTTAAGCTTGGAGGATCGTCGTGATGCAGGGAAAGTAAATATTTAATCCAAGTATTCCTGAGGACAAATGAAGCCGGACCTATTGGAATTTAAGTCGGGCTTTTGTGAAAAGTCATCTTGAGTAATTAGGTGACCCAGCTTCATGTTATTTATATGCTAACATAAGAGGAATTCACTCACTTCATTAGGATCGGTCCAAATGTCATCTGAATTTGATACACTGTTGTCTATCAAAGCAGTACAAATAACACATAGCTCACCCAGCCATATGACTCAACTGAGCTGAAGGACCCTGTTTTTCACTCTGATAGTTAAATTAACAGTCAGTATTTTCATGTGTAAAAGTGATTCTGAAAAAGAATATGAGATTAGACAATCTCAGCACTTTTTTTCCAGATTCAAATGAGCTTCCACATTTTGTAGGTCACTAGAATGCATTAATTAGGTCCTTTCCGAGTTTCCGTCATATTTGGGTCAAGCTAAAAAAAAAAAAAAAAAATCCCTCGATGGCATATCTGTGAATCAACAACAATCCAGAGAGCCACTTTGAAGTGATTCATCTTCAAATTCGAAATCAGATAAATACTAGTGGCTTGTGGCTGAAATCCACATCATGCTTTCAAATGTTAAAAAGAATGCTCTTGTCATTTGACTATACAGAATAAGATGGGCCCCTAGAGCTCGGATAGTTTTTATTCACTTGATTTAATTTTATTCTATTTCATGTGCAGAAAGGAACTGCTTTACCATATTTTATATGAAATACAACTTGACATTCAGAGAAAACAGTAGCATGACTATTCTACTATGTGAGCATTATTATTCTACTCTGTGATCAAGCGAGACTCTGCAACTAACCTTTATGTCTTGAACTAAATCTTGTATTCATTCATGGTAGCTAATTTCTGAAGCACAAATCTGCAGCATAGTTGTTGATCACTATCACTCCAATGCTGATCCTGCAACTAGATAAACTACAGTTTGATATTTATATGTTTGATAATCCAATTCAATGTGCACTTTGATCAGGAATTGAAGTGTGAGATTGAGTTTAATATCAACATTATAGATGTACAATGTAAGCAAACTGGATAAGAGCAGACACCCTATCCAGAGTGACTAACAACGTGCAAGAGAAGAGGCATGAACCCTAGTCAACAAATGGCAGGGTAGATAGTAATTTAGTAGAGAAAATAAATCAATGAAGTGCTACAAAGTTACTGGAATACTAGGAAAACTAACAATCTAAATAACGTAGCCTACTTAGCATTTGCGTACAAGCAAACAGCTATGTCTAACTACCATACATAACATATGTATGTAAAGTAGAAACCAGCATCCATATGCATAGTATAACTAGCATCTATCAAAAATGCAACAAGAAGTGAAACAAGGAATGCAGAGTGCTAGGGGGTGAGGTGGGTAGAGCCTGAAGATGTGAGTTTTCAGACTGTGGCGGAAAATGGGGAGTGAGTCTGCAGTCTGTCTGAGGGGAGGAGGTCATTCCACAGCTTGGGAACCAGGAGGGAGAAGAGTCTAGGACGTGTAGAGCGTTGGCCAGTGTGTCGTCCTGTGTTAGCATGTGGTGTTTAGACAAAGATTTAGTATTTACCAAAACACAGGATGTGATGTAATTGTTCTATGTGCTACTAAATGGTGAGCACCAAGTTTGAAAGCGGGTGTGTGGTATTTGTGTTGTAAAGTGGCCAATCCTTTCTATCAGCACAGCAAAACGTTATTGTATTGATTGGTATATTCCGTTCAAATTCTGTATACAGGCTACAGCCAGTTCGATACCATGCTTTTATGTTGTTGTTGTTGTTTTATCCTGTAATACTCCACAACACACGCCTACCTTAGACATGTCATTGCAATGCTATTACCATGGACATATAACTCATACTGTATATTGCACTCACTAGAATGTATTTTATTTTCTTATTCGATAATATTTCTATTTCATATGTCTGGATGTTTATTCTTTTGCTTTGTCTTAACACATCGAGCAATTAATCAAGTTGGATTCCTTGCATGTGGCAAAGGTCGTAGCCAATAACCTATATGCTTGCAGCTGTGGATGGTATTGTAAGGTTTGAGTGTAAATTAGATAATGCTCAATATGAGAAGAGACTACAATCTTTATCTCAACAAGTGTCATGTGGGAATGTTGAAGTATGCAGAGCAGTGTATGGAGATATTTTCGCAGCAGCGTCTACACAGGCCAAAAGAGAGGAGAACACCCCACACGCTGTGTAATACTGGAGCCATTAACTAGGTGTGTCAGCCAAAACACGCACTACGCAAAATGATGAATGCTGTCTGTAGACTTCCATTCATCTTTTTTACTAAGCAAAAAAAAATCAGAATAACATTAACATTGGCAATAACATCGCTATTTATAATTTAGTTGATAAGCAAGTAGGTCGGAGTGGCTTATTGTCAGTATCAGCCGAGCAATGAGTATCTCCTTTACAATGTGTTAGAACCCAGGGAGATGGATTGCTGAGTACCATGCTACTCATATGCTGAGTTGGCTGTGCCCGGGATCAATCTCAAGAACCTTGTGATTCAACCTCGACGGGCATTTTATCGACTGCACTAAATGTGTTTTTATTTACAACCATTTCTTAATAGGTCTTTGAACTTCTTGTAATCCTACAGAGATGCTCCAAGAGAAGGCATCGGCTGTGCCCGATGACAGTGCCACCAGAGCCCAGGCTGGGGGTGTCTCAGAAGCCACCGCTGATCCCCCACACCTGGGCCTGCCCACAACTCCCAGCATCTCCAGTGGCAACGAGACCGACCAGGTAGCTGAAGTTCACAGTGTGACCATTCGGGCGTTTCTTGATTCCAGATATCTATCCTCTTCTATTTAGCTTCATACTGTAGAGGCCTGTGATAATTTAAGCTGTAGCATCTACTAATTATTTATTAGTTTGACTACAAATCAAAACATAATGTGAAAAAAACAGCTAGCATTGTTTTTTGTTGTTGTTGCAAAGGTTGACTTGAAATGTTTAAGCCATTACCAGCATCAGCAATACAAAGTCTCAGTTTAAGAAATGTTGACTTAAAGTATTTGAAATGTCCTCAGAAATAGCCGTTTAATCAAGATTGTAGCAGACTTAAGAATATCTGACTTCTGACCAGAGTGCATGATTACATTTACTTCACACAGTGCTTTCAAATGGTAAACTTTGACGCAACGTAATTGTCTTTTCATCTCAAGTCAATTTTATTTGTAAAGCTCATTTCATATCGTAAACAAATGTGCCTCATATTAAAAATCAACAACTAATAATGCACAAGCACATGAGGAAGTGATCTCCACACTGTGGATTCAATACATCACTTTAGATCAATCAAAAGCAGCTCACAGAGGGCCGCAGTGGGAATATAGACTTTAGTGTTTTTGAGTTAGTTAAGTTATACTTTATTGATCCCTGTGGGGAGATTCATCCTCTGAATTGGACCCACCTTAACTTTTAGGAGCAGTGTACAGCAACTGAGCAGCACCCAGGGAACATCTCTAGTTCTGAGACACCTTGCTTATGGGCACTGGCAGGGATATGTATCCAATATGCATTTCTTTGGGTCTTTCAACCTTGTTTGTTATTCATGTACTGTATATACTGAAGCTATTTCATTGGTCTGTTGGAAACTATACTGTGTATTTAACTAACTAAACAGAACTAAACAAACATAAGCTACAAACAAAATAAACAATTGCATCAATATAGAATCATTTAGTTTATTTATAGTTAAGTTATTGCTAAGTGATGTTAATATGACAATATTATTGCCTTACTTTTTTGTAAAGTCCTATGGGATGGTGTGTTAAGAACATTTCACAGTGCATTGGAGGGATTTGATTTGTGTGGAGTTTAACAGACATTTTCTCACCTTCTTTTCCAGAATATTGAGAACATCAAGGTGGTTCTTCATGAGCGAGAACTGTGGAAGAAGTTCCATGAAGCTGGAACAGAGATGATCATTACTAAAGCAGGCAGGTGAGTACAACGTATTAACACTACAGCACAGTAACTCTACAACACAGGGATACTAGTACTACTACAACACAATAACACTACTAATACAACAAGGTAACATTAATACTACTGCAACACACATTGTTGATTAATTGAATATATAGGACCACAATGGAAACAAGTCCCCGGCCTTTAAGCCCATGTTTTTTTTTACTGTACCTCTGTGCTGTTTACATTTTTGACTAATAAAGTATTCAAAGAACAAAAAGGAACAATACTGCATGGACTACAAATATAATATATGTCAAAAGAATAACCTCTTGTCATACATACATGAAGCCAACAACACTTAAAAGCATTGAATTAGACATCTAATCCCTCACTAAACAATTATTATTATTCATTAGAAGAGGAGTTAGTTTTTCACTGTAGTTCATAGGAATTATTGTAATATTGATACAATGAATTTCAAACCTCAATGTGACTGATTCATATACAGTATAATATCATGCACAGTGGTACGTAAACACAGAGACTTATTGAACTGATAAGTGACACACTTTGTTCCTGATTTTTGGGATTCAATCAATGACATAATTTTCAAACAGCTCATATACTATAATACAGGTTGGAACCACTTTAACCCTCTAGACGTAGTAAACTGGACCTGGGTCGTCCCTGTACTTGGACAGCTTTTTTTGGACAGTCTATACACCGAATATCTTTACCAAAAATATCTATCAAATATGCATTCTTTGGCTAATGGTCCCCACGAATATGGATGCTGGGGTTCATATAATATACTAAAACTGTACATACCTGTAAATACAGTGAGATTTTATCTTTTTCTTATATTTTTAAGAAAAATAAGGGAAGCCTGCGGTGTCCCTTATTAAAAGTTTGGTTAGTTGGGAACCCTACTCACGATAACCTAACTAGCATAGTTTGCCAGCATAGCTGCTAATGCTAGGCATAGCAAGATCAAATGTGTGATCGTGTTGCTGGTGGTATGTGTTGTGGATTTCCAAGGTCATTGTAGAAATTGTTACATGTGTCATTATTACTGTTGTAACTCCACAACTCATTAGGACATTTACCATCTATTTCTTCTGCTACTTTCAAAAGGGAGCTAAATGCTAACAGTAGATTGGAATGTAACAGGGAGGCTACAAAATCCTCTGCAGTTAATTTTTTCGTTTTATTTTGCATAATCCTGTTTGAGGTCATTTAGTGTTAAGGTTTGAAAATGGATGTTTTAGTGAAGCTTTATACGCATAAAGGTGGACAACATTGTGTGAATACTCACAGACGTATTGTTAAGTAATGTTAAATTTAGCAGATTATCTGCTGCAGCCTGTTATATGCTAATGCAGTACCATTTGAGGGGTTCTGTTATTGTTTGGGGTTGTTCATTGATTTCCAGTAATACATAAACATACATTGGCATAAAGCAAGCATATCTGTCCACTCCCATGTTAATAACAGCATTAAAGATATATCCCTTTAAGGTAGGCGACATTTTGACCAGATAAATATCTCCCGTTTTCAATCATTTTGAAAACGGGAGATATAATTCTTACTTGATTAAATACTACTGGTTGTGCTACTGCACAACTACAATCTCTGTGGAAAATGACAGGAAAAGTTAAATAAAAATTAGGGATTCAACACACGATGTGAGTGTCATAGCTCAGCAGGAACATGTGTTTAGACAGCTAATAGTAACACAGGGCAGTTAGAACCTCTGCTCTCAGGAAGAGACATGAAGTTCCTGTACCCATGAATACATAATTGAAAACACAAATGACTGCTCCGTTTCGTTGAGATTTAATGCGACCCGAGGATTAGATAGGGAGGCCTCTGGACATTAACCAGAGAATGAGTAGGCCGTTTCAAACCCACCTCCGCCTCTCATTCCTCCTGGGGCTTTTTTTTTTAGCCTCCAGTAAAGAGAGAAAAATTTTAAAGGTCACCACATTTTTTCTTTAATGCCGCATCAGCGTGAGAGATGGGCTTTCCCTTGTCCAGCTGATTAAGTGGTCTCTGAATCCTCAAAGCTCTTTGAAGGACCGAGCAGGGGCTTTAGCTACAGTACGCAGCTGCCCTGGAAAACCTGACCAGGCAGACCTACCGTACCGTCAAGCTCGCAGTGAGACCCTGTTTATGTTTGGTATAGGTCACAGAGAAACTGTGTACTATTGTTCTGGATTGCCAACTCTATAAATGAACTCGCTACATAATGACATGGAGACCAGAGTGAATTATTCATTGAGGGTATGAATAGTGTATGGAGATACTCACCATGCTCTCATAGCAGAGTGACAGGGCAAGCTGAAACCTCCTTAAGAAGTACACTCTGTTAAATCAAATAAGCAATATGAAGTACAAGTGTTGCATTATGTAAAAATATACTTTACGTATACATACATAATATGATTAATACAATAAATACATGCACATTCTCTCTTTGCATGCATGACCATTAACTATTCAATCTGTAATTATGGCTTGAAACTAGGTTTCAAATAATGTGGGGTTACATTTCCACTTCTATACAAGCAGTGGCACTTACTGTATGTTGCATAGGTTAACCACAGAGCTCACAAGCAGAGGTGGAAGTGTGGATTTCTGTTTGGTACATCAGTGAAGGGCTCATCATATTGCAGTGATTAACCACATGAACCCTAGCGTCCCTATTCCGGGGAAGTCTTAATATGCAAACTTCGGTCAAAAATACGCAATAAATAGCAGATTTACAAGCATGTGAGACATTGTGAGCTTTTAGATGAGCAAGTTTCAGCAAAGAGATTTGGTGTAAAGAGAAAAAAGGAGCGGGCCTAGATTAGACCCCTGGGGGGCTCCGGTCAACAAAGTATAGAGGGTTAAGCTTAACCTGTGCAACAAGGGTCCAAATATCTCCACACTGTGACACTGGCTCAGCAGAAGAGAGAAAGTTCTGTCAAGTAATCAAAGTCAGATCCTGTCATATAGCAGCAGAATTCGGCACAAACTGGATCCACGATCCGTTGCTGTTGACTAAGACAGCAGTCAAGGAATGCAGTCAAGAACATTGAACTAAAACAGTAGTTGACCAGATAGTCTCAACCACATAATCACAAGGTCTCTGGTTTGATTCCAGCCTGAGCCCTGAGTTGCGCGTCACTCTCCCTCACTGTCTTCAGCATCCTGCATCTCAATACTTTCCCATCTAATTCAAAGCAAAGAAAATCAATCTGCCTAAAATGTTGCGTTGATGTTCTCTGTCTCACTTTGACTCTTGGCACTCTGTCCGTCCCCCCCCCCCCCATTAGTACTAGTATTGCATTATTATGTGTTGTATTAATAGCTTTTATTCCCTTTGCATTTACACATAGGTGGAATTTGTCTCTCTATTTAACCCATAGTGGACAATTCATTGGAGTATTAATTATTGGAAAACATTGTTGGGGCACCTTGGTTCCCTTAGAACGTCTGTATGTAATTTCCAACCCAGTTCCAGGCAGAATGCCATCCCCATCCTTACTCTAAACCACATCACAACCATGCCTGAACTTAACCATATTAACTGTGCCGATCCTTAACTAAAATTAACATACTGTAACCAAAATCCTGTTCCCCTAGTGAGAATCCAATCAATAATCCTTTGATTACGAACAACTGTTGCTACCACTACAACACAGACAAATAATTACATGGCATACAATATCATGTAAAAACTGAACTAGTTGTAAGCTATAGCTATTTGATTGATCGGAACAATGAAATGGCGTTGATCTCCGAAAGATTTTAAACTACTAAAAGTCTCAACACCCAGTGGGCAGCTACAGTATGTTCATGTATTTTGGTGTGGGAGGGAACGCACACAAATGAAACTGCAAACTCCACATAGAAAGGCCACAGTTGGTTGGAACCCAGGACCTTCTTCCTGTGAGGCAACAGTGTGAACCATTGAGCCACTTCACTTTATAGGGTTAAGGGGTTTAGTGCCAGGAAAATGATGAATTTCCCTGGCTTTGTGCGGCAGGTGATATAGGTTCTAGATCTGCCTTGAAAAGGAGATTTTTAATCTCAAAAGTTATAGCTGGGTTAAATACAGGTCAAACAGAGGTGTGCATAGTTGAGCAGCTTGGATCATCTCCGACCTTGACCTTTGACCGCCGAATTGCAGATACCAAGTTAGAGATCTAATATAGTTTCATGGCCTTGTGTTGTGATTTGACGGTGATACAGTGTATTGCGCCATTACGGAACGTGACATACATACTGTACACATGCCATTACGGAAAGTGACATACTTACTGTACACATGCTTTACAGCTCAACTAATTGAAACAGATAGCCTAAAAGACAGCTGCAGACAAAGGCATAAAGCCCTGAGGAAGATCATAAATCATGGTCCTAGCATTTGACCGGCAAGTCAAGCTCCTGAGCGTGTCTCAAGACGGATGCTCGTCCAGTCAACTGAACACCTAGCTGAACCAGGAAGACTTGTTATTGTGAGTGTCACAGTCCAGGCTGTAATCCTCTTCCTGCAGAGCACCCAGCGTTGCCTCTTCCCTCACTCTCCCTCTTTGTACACAGCCCGTCAGGGCAGCGGCAGTGGACGGGGTGATAAGAGGAGTCCCGCGCCCGCAATCGTCAGCGCCTCGCGGGGTCGTAGTGCTCCATCATCCCCCCCGTCGCTCCTTTTGATCTCCCCTCAGCACTGCAGATTCCCAGAGAGGGAATGGATCTCTGAAGAGCCAAAGCGTGCGGGACTGTTAAGAGAAACAGCTGGCTGGGCACAGAAACGCACACACACCCTGACAGTGATATCATACACACACTCCCCCACCTCCATTTCTCATGCTTCCCCCTAACTCACACAAACACTTCTGAGTCATGCTCACATGCCCACCAGTCCATGTCTGCGCGCGGGCACGCACGCACGCACGCACGCACGCACGCACGCACGCACACACACACACACACACACACACACACACACACACACACACACACACACACACACACACACACACACACACACACACACACACACACACACACACACACACACAGACACATTAAACTGATAAGACACCCAGCCAAATTCTTAACTGTAACCAAACTAACAGAGCCTAAACATAACCAGACAGTACACAACTTTAACCAAACTAAATGTCCTTACACAGGGGTGTTTTTGCGATATATTGTTGTTGTTTGTGACATCAATACATTCACACAGAACATGAATATTAAGCGACATAATGTTTATGCAGAACAACGTTGATTTTTCAGAGTTTCCGCAGCAGTGTCTAACCTTAAATTAAAATGTCTTAACCTTAAAGGACGACCTCGCCCATTTTCAACCTATCTTCATATAATTGGTCCTCACTAATGCTCATGATAATATGGTACCATTTTTGTCTACTCTGGTGTGTCTCAAAAGAGGGCTGTGGACAGTTCAGAAACCCGAACCAGTGACATCATCGTTAGGCAGTTGTTTTTTTCAAACAAGATTAAAAAAGAAAATTATGGATTATAAATAATGGCTTCCATTATAACATGCTAACTTGCCAGGAATAGAAAGCCTGCAGTTTCTATTTGCTTGGATTCCCCATCGATGAGGTCACTGGTAGGTGGGTTTCTGAACTGTCTACAGCCCTCCTCTGAGACACAACCAGAGTAGACAAGATGGTACCATATAGAGTACAGAAGTCCTGACGTCACTCGTTCATCCCCTGGTTCGTAAAGTAATTTCGCTATGGAGAATAACATTGGGTCATCATAGAATCGTCTCGTATAAGAATTGTGGTCCAAAAATAAACAAACTGTCTCGGCGATATTGTCAGGGAGGTGGCTCTGTATCGTTTATGATAGTCAGTCACTTATATTTGAAACAGTCTGTTTCTGGCGAAGATTTAACTAATTCGTCGGAAGTAACATTAGCGTTTTCTCACCGTCAGTTGATGCTTCATATCCATAAGAGCAAAACCGCCGGGGTCATTTGTTTATTTTTGGAACACAGTTCTTATTTGACGCGATATTAAACACGTCTATGGGAATTCAGAACGGGGGAAAAAACGCGACCCAGGTAGGATGAGTAAATTACATCAGAATTCAGTGCTCTATTATCATGAGCATTAGTGAGGACCAATTATATGAAGACAGATTGAAAATGGGTGAAGTCGCCCTTTAACCAAACTAACAGTGCCTAACCTTAACCAATCTAACAGTCCTAACCTTAACCAAAATAACAGGCCATAACCTTAAAGGTAGGGTAAGTGAAAATGTCTTTGTTGAAATAAGTGTTAAATAGCTCTTATCTTCTGATAGTACTCATTTCTTTTAGTGTTTGTTCAATAACGGGAGTCTCCCTGTCTTTCCAGCTCTTTAGTAAACATAAAATTCATTTTCAGGACGGGATACCAATTGTATCCAATCAGGAGAGAGAACTCACACAGAGTACTGGATAAACAATTGAATGTGGAAGTGATGACACCAAGAAATGAGCAGACAAAATTAGAACTGGAACACTATAAAATTAAATCTGATAAATGGGTACTCTTGATTGAAGTTGGCAACCCCACCTGAAAATGTATTTTCTGTTTAAAAACGAGCGGGAAAGATAGTGATTTTAACTGTTTTAACCAAAAAATATCACTGATACCCTACCTTTAACCAAACTATCAGTGCATATTATAACCTTAACCAAAAGCTAATAGCCAACCCAAGTAATAGAGCCTAACCTTAAAGCTAATGGCCTAACCGTAGTCAAACTAACAGTGCCTAACCTTAACCAAACTCATGATTATAATTGATTCCCACCCTATCGGTATGCAACATGGACGGCGTTGGGTTGACAGTGCGGCCATAACATTCGCTCTGCTAAGACCTTGATCAGGCGTGCCTCACAGGGCTCAAGCCTGCTCCTATCGGAGTGGTTCTTGGACTTGAGTTGCAGTCTTGAAACAGCAGCTTCCCATAATTTGTTCTGTTTGAAATGTTAACTTCATAAGATAAAGACAGTACATCTATGTAGCCTTTAACATAAGGCAACACTGTCTGTGACATACTGTAGCGAGTCTAGCGACATCCCCCACACCATAGGTCACTACGTCTACTCTACAACATTGTTGCAGGGCTTAAAATCAGCTCACACTGGTCAAACAAGATCAAACTTCAGCATTCTATTATACATGTAGTGCAATATGCTGTACAGTATAGTCCATTAATATCTGACCTATATCCTCTCATCACTCAAATTATTAATACCAAAGCTTTGTGTGCCAGAACCTGCCAAGAGCAACCAGGCGGTTGCGTCAGTAGATAACACATCAACCACACAACGCATCGACCACGGTTTGATCCACATCTTGTCCTGTATGAATAGAAAAGCAAACAACTGCTTAATAATATATCTGCAGAAGTTTGGGTTTCTACAGTGAGATTATTTGAAGGTCTCATGCAGGCAGTAAGTCACATCAACAACCATTTTTACTGCACATAAGATTCTATCCATATAGTATCCATGCATCTAAGGTGCATTTTGACTCAGCAATTCCTGCTGCTTGATTAATGCACATCTGGCTTCACTGGATGTGCGTGTGTGTGTGTGTGTGTGTGTGTGTGTGTGTGTGTGTGTGAGAGAGAGAGAGAGAGGGGGAGGGGGAGGGGGATTTTCATGGTTGAAATGAATGGTATGGAATGGAGCAATGGCAGACCGTCCTCGGTAGCTGAGGGTCACATTATACTGTAGATACGTGGGGACCACTAGATGTGTTGACACAGAATTCCATTCTGGCTGGATGATGCCATGGGGGCCAGGGATGAGCAGAGGTCTGTTTTGAATGTTCCTCCCAGATTAACCCAGCTTTCAGAGAGGATGATACCGGGACTGATCTCTCCTCCGGATTGGATGTGAAGCCTGGGAGAGAGATTTAAATTACCTGCCCCAATCCCCTCCCCTGTCTATCTTAACTTGGGGTAGTATTTACAGTAACTTGATCACATGGTGTCAGGCAACGCAAGCCTTTGATGGGCGTTTTGCGGCAGTTAGAGTAGCGCGTTTGAGCCAAGAGGGGCTTGATGCTGGACCGTCCTGTCAGAGAGCAGGCGAGGCTGTCACGAGTGTGCGTGCTCGCTCCACTATTTGAACATGTTGCCATGGGAAACATCAACAGATAAACTTTCTGACTGGAGACTCTAGAGCGATGGCGAGTCAGCTGTCTAAACTGCTGTCCGATCCGGCCCGCCATTAAAAAGCACTTAGGGGTTTATAAGGGGCGCAGAATCCCTCAGCAACTTCTGCTTTGACGCAGATGGAGATGAAAACGTTTTTGGTTTCAGAGAGGGGGTCATGGAAGGTAGCGTCATTCATATGTTTTATGGGCTTGTCTGCTATATTAGCATATTCTGTCTTTCAATCCTTGGGCACTTTAACAGATGGAAGACAGTGAGGTCCCACACTCTTTTTCTTTTATGACTCAAAAACTATCAAAGCATCTCTGTCTCTGTGCGTGGACCACATGTTCTTTGGGAGTCGCGAATCAGACTCCCGTCATGTCTCGCACGTCACCCTTCTTTCTAACCTTGGTTTTCTCTACACTACTGGTCCTAATACAAAGCAAAAATTGCCCCTCAAAAAATAAAAAATAAAAAGCATCTGTCTTCTCCGGCATACTGCATGCCTGTGAGCGAGTAAATTAGTACCAGATATCCCAATTCTTTATTTTTTGCAAACAGAGTGCAACACAGAAAGTTAAAGTGTGGCAGGTGTGTCATATACAGTAAGCTGTTGGGAAGTGGATCTATCTGCTTTAGATAAAGAGACTTGTACATTGTGCCTGTGTTTATAAGAATGGCCCATTTCAACTCTCCTGCAATAGTGATCTCTACAGGCTTCTGTGACTCCCAATTCCTTAAAGACATGGCTGATCTGCTGTCACTGCTCTAATCTGATCTGATCAGTGTTGGGGGTAACACATTATGTAATAAAAACAATAGCATGTTAAGGACATGTTGAGAGACTGTACTTAGATTCACTCATAGACCGTTGATAGATTGTACCTAAGTACTGTTGAAGGTCTGTTGACAGGCCGTACATATATCCACCCGTATACTCATTGTTGATAGACTGGGTGCTTGGGTAGGGCAGGAGTAAAGTTGCCTCTCAACACCACAGAGACTAGAGGCTAGGGTTCAAATCCACCGGCAACCATACGATCACAAATGGCCGTGTTCGCGGGTGGGAAGTTGGGGCGGGGACGGTGATCTCTGTCGCTGCACTTGTTACTCCTACAGGCAGGCCAGGGTGCCTGTTCAGTAGGGTCTGGAACAAGGAGGAATTGCATGTACCTCTGCATGCATTACGTCCTCCGGGTGAAACTCCTCACTGTCAGGTGAAAAGAAGCGGCCTTGACAACATGCATGTCGGAGGAGACACATGATTGTCTGTGCTCTTCTTAGGACAAACTTAAGGAGGTAGTAGTGACAAGGGACTAGAGTACACAAGGAATCAGCATAACTACATTTGGAGAAAAACTAAAAACTAATTGTCAATTTCATTTTTTCCTGTGCACCTATGATGGATGTAGATAGACGGAGACCCTCAGAGAGGATACGCAAACGCAGTCATGGGAGAGTCCCATCTTTAAGTTAAAGCCCACAAATGATAGTCACCAACATACTGAATGTGTCAACATATCCCGTGCAACGTATGACGCACATGCGTGCACGTGCACCAGACACAGATAGATAGACACACAGTCACCTGATGCATGCACAGATGCACGAGCATGGGAGAGACACCTTGTTGTTAAAGCCCACATATGCTTAACACCAACATACTGAATGTGACAACATGGTACACACATCTAAGATGTACCTGCACCAGACACAGAGAGATAGAGAGAGGGAGAGAAACGCAGTTTGACGTTATTATTGGGGGCCTCCTGGTGGATATTTGCACTCCACCAAGTGCCTCTTTCTAGTTATACATGCTTTATGTTTTTCCAATACTCTTGTTATTTCTGTTGCACGCTCTGCAGTGTTTGTGATGATGCCAACAGGATTATCCCAACTAGAACTCTTTCCAACTTTCCAACAACAGTCCTCACACTTCACTTATCCTTTCTTACCAAGGTTGTCAGTGCATGGGTAGAGAAAAGATAAGTGATTTTCATTCACTTTCAACACGTTAAAACTAATAATTCAGTTGTCTTTAAAAAAGGTAAAACATGGATAACATAATCCTGAAAGCTTCATCGCATTGTTTTCAATATGAAACAATCTCCTGGTGTAAGTTATGCAGGTGTTGCACATTAAGGAGACAGCTTTAAAGTGATGTTAAAAGTACGGAAGATGCTTTAAAGCTGCAACCCGTAACTTTTATGTCCTAACCGAAATTCACACCCTGGTCTCCCACACGAGTGCTGAAACGTCTACTGCTCAGCTACGACAGAAAGCCCGTTTGGGCAGAGGATACACTGTGCTTTGAGCTCCAGTCAGTATTGCTTGTCAATCCGTTGGGACCTACGTCACCTACCCAATACCCAGGGTCTAAATTCTTCAATGGAAAAGTAGGGAAACCACCTGCAACCACTGCAGATGTACAGTAGTTACATTGTATTAACATACACTGCCATACAGGTTGGTTAAAATGAATCATTAATTAGTTTCAGATTGCAGTTTTAAAGTGAGTTAAGTTGCAAAGATTCAGTGAGGACCCGATCAGCCCCTATCCCTAAAACTTTAAGTCAATAAAGGTGAACCGCTGTACCTCTGAGGTCAACTCTGCTGGGGACATGTCACCTGTTTTAAGTGAAACAAATATATAAGTGTGCAGAAATCTCTCTTATCACCTTCTTTAAGTTTGAAGGAAAATAATAGCTTCTTTTTTTTTTATAACCATAATCCCTTTCTCCTCATGTTTGTCTACAGGAGGATGTTCCCGAGCTATAAGGTCAAAGTGTCAGGAATGAACCCTAAGACCAAGTACATTCTCCTCACAGACATTGTACCAGCAGATGACCACCGCTACAAGTTCTGCGATAACAAGTGGTGAGTCAGAGGAAGTTGTGGATGAACAGATCCCTCAGGATTGGTTGTTCACTACAATTTGCATAATGTAACGTTAACAGATGTACTCATGGGAAATCCATCCATCCAGGCTGTTGGAGGCGCAGTTACAAGTGGTTGGAGTGTCTAGACATGGGTGAAGAGATGAGTTTAATGAAAGGAGATAGTGCCTCTTTAATCACTACTGTTTTGCCTGCTCACCAGGAAAACGAGCCATTGCAAGCCGTTTGGCTATAGCAGAAAGACAGCGTCTCTGGCAAAGCTTGTAAATAACGTGCAAATTGAAAGGTCTGCGGTGTTCAACCACTTTTCCCCTTTTTCATACGCGTTTTACACATTCCTATAAAACTGAACGACATAATGAATGGCGATAGAGAACGTGGAGAAAGGGTGACAAGCCATGTTTTGAAACACTGGGCAAGTGCCTTAGTTTTGCTATGGCACCGAGCCCTCCGACAGTACTTCGTCAGTGGGGTAATGGAGTGCGCCTCTAGTCATCATGACCAAATGTTGTATTTTGTTGGCTAAATGAATTGCTTTGCAACTTTTTCATCAGTATTTTCATGAAAAAGTTCAATGACAGAGCTCATCGCAATGACAGAAATCATTTAATACAGTACTGTACATCTCTGGACAGAGGCTGTGTCCTTAAGCTACTGGCAGCATGTAGTTTCTCTCCATTCTGAGCAGATTTATGCTGTATGAGAATGCAATTATATAAAGTGTTTCTCCCATTGTAATAGAGCATTTGAGCATATTCAAATTGTCTTATTTTTTGTAGATTGTTGCTAGGAGAATACTGGCCTTGAAACGAGTGGTCTACTCTAAACAATAGCTGGTTTGTGACCACTGTACTGTCCCCCTCTGGGGGTAATGCCACCACAGCCATGGTACACCCACTTATATGTCATCAGCATTGGCACTGCATACTGTAAATAACTAAATGACTGTATCTATGGACAGACAAAAAAACAACGTTTTGCCAGGAAAACTGCAGTGAAACACAGACTAGGAGATGCAAGCTGTTTTACAGCCATTTGTTGTTGCTGATCTTGTGGGATGGCGTGGAATTTCAAATTCCTGGACTTTTCATTGCCAGTGTGGGTTCTGGTGTTCTTCAGCCACACTTTGGACTGCATAATTAGCAGTGATGTTACAGCAGAGGCAATGGCCTCCCAGTCCAAAGGAGTTGTTAGTGTGAGGGCTGGAACTGCTGCTAGCGCTCAGCATCATTATTCTACATGTGTTCAGTATGAGGGACAATTCCAGGGCTGTCACTAAGCTTTAGTCCAGTCACGTGAGAGTAAGAGCCGCTGGGAGGTTTTATTACAATATGTCTGAGTTCAGGTTGCCATAACAGATATTTTTCTTATCATTTACTAATTGTTCTTTCTTTCTTTTGTTTAGCTTGTATGTTTCATAACATTTGTTAAATTTGAACTGTTTTGGTAGTTATACATGTTTTACTGCGCACGGTGCACAGTAAAAAATAAACAGTTGCCTCTATTAAACTTTAATAGAGGCATTTTTCTGCTCATTTGTTTTATTCTATTATTGTCCTTAAATTGATGTTATTTGTATTTTATTGTTTTACGTAAGCTGTAAATTGCTGCACAAATAAATGTATTAATCATTATTATCAGGTATTAGTTTCATTGTGGCATTTGGGGTGCCATTGCTAACAATTGAATACATAGTCATTTCATGTAGTTAGAGGAATGCCAGGATGGAAGTGCCTGACTAATGGATGCTACTTGACCTGAATGGGTGTTACTGGTGCTAGAGCAGTGGTTCTCAAAGTGGGGTCCTTGAGGGGGTTCCAGGGGGTCCCCAGCAAGATGAGTTACAGTTCAAACACTTAGCCCTATTACATTTTTTGGCTATTCGAAAAAAGCCTATCTACGAGCTCATAATGTGTCGCGATGCAACACGTTGTGAGCTTGTAGATCTGCTATTTTAAGATCTTCTCTTATGGGATCCCTAGCACAACATCTTTTCAAATGGGGGATACGTGGGCAAATGCATTTCAATTTGGGGGTCCATGATATGAAAATGTTTGCGAAATACTGCTCTAGAGAACAGTTGCTGAGAAGAACTTCTAAGTTTGGACTTACCTTGTTTTTCTCAACCCCCTCCAATCTCTCTCTTTGACTTTAGGATGGTAGCAGGCAAGGCAGAGCCAGCAATGCCAGGCAGGCTGTACGTGCACCCCGATTCCCCTGCTACAGGGGCCCACTGGATGAGGCAGTTAGTGTCATTTCAAAAGCTCAAGCTTACCAACAACCACTTGGACCCCTTTGGGCATGTGAGTAACAGTCTAATGCATATCTCTGCTGTCCAGCCCGAAACTGTTAACTCCAAAACGCTCATTGTTCAGGAAACGAAAAAACAAGATATACGTTTTTCAGAAAATGAAGAAAACCTTATATTTTTAAAACAAAGCAATACTACCTCGTCAAAGTTGGTATAGTGACTGTATATATTGTGAGATACTTGCATGTGTCATTATATTATCAACAATTTACCCAAATCGCGGGTAAATCAACACTTTACCCAGCGCGAGTGGAGTTAGAAGTTTCAGACGAGCAGAAATCAAGCTGAAATGGAGTTAGGTGTCCAAACAACAGTAGCTCCACTCGCTGCTGAGAGAGGTTTCAAAAGGGTACAGATTCCCAAAAGCTAACAATGGATCTCCAAGCTCACAATGCATCACAACAACGTGTGAATTAATGCCCTGATGCTTCATGACACTTATTATATAGGCCTACAACAATAAACAGGACTTTAAATATTACAATAACTTCTGCTAAGAGGTAGTAGAACACTAGCGCGACAGAAATGCTATGAACGTCTTTCTTCTTATCACAATGCTCTCCTCATTAAACACTTCATAGATTTTAGAAATATAATTACTTGTTTTCATAACATTAGCGTCAGTGCCGTTTGATAAACAGGTACACTGCATAGTTTTAACATACTACGGGGAGTCTGTTTACGTGTTGTTCCTCCTCGTTCACTGCGCACCGCGCACTGCTAATGCTGTGCTGTAGCACTGTGTAGAGGAGAGACTTGTTTGTTTTTGACGGACAGTTTGAGGATCCAATGGAGTTGGGAGTTTTCGTCTGAGGCGCTTTTTAATACTTTTCATTGGTTCAAAGATTAGATTAGATTAGATTAGATTTTTTACACAGATGTGAAGGCTGTTCAATAGCGTCAATTTATGAAAAAAAAAAAAAAAACTGAAAATGGAGTTAGCTGGTCCCGGGTGGACACCGACGATATAATAGGTCTACACAAATACACAGTAAATATGCATAATAATGCTTATAAAGTTAGTTCCAGCAGAGTAATTTGGTTGAACAGGAAGAATTCCACATGTGCTGATATAAAGTACAACAGCACTGAAAATGTTTACAGTAAAATATCACTCCGCTTTATGTGACGGACACGACTAAGAGTCTAAAAGTCCTACTAGCGCCCCCCTAGAGGCCGTACTGTTACTTACACTCAACCTTACCAAAGTGTTTTCAACAGAGCCCCATGTAAGGCCGAAAAATTTAAAGTAGTAATCTTTAAAACTATTATTAGTGCCAGAATGGGGGAGGGGTAGTGGAACGTTTGGCCTTATTATATTAGTATCATGTTAGAGGAAAGGCACTAAACTGTAGGGTTTAGCCTGCAATTATGAGGGTTGACATTTTGACCTGAGGGTGTCGCTATAGGAAAGGCCACGGGGTCGCAGAAATGGCTAGAGTTCATCATGCTTCGGGAAGCTTGAATGTGCTCAGCAAGTTTTTATGCCCCGCCTAGAGGAAACCCAAGCATAACATAAAATGAGTGCACCCTTTGTTTGCCCTTTCTCTCAAATGTGACCAGCATAGTATGTTACAGTGCAATGGTCATTTTGTAACTTTTCCTTTTTTAAGTAAATGCTAAATTCAGGGCGGGCACAGCCCACCAAATAAAATAAACTAAGCCTAATACAATGCAACTTACCTAACCTAGCATGAACAAAAGAACAGGTGTATACAAACTATCATTTTGTGTGTGGAAGGTTTGGTCTAATGACGGTGCTATAGGAAAGGCCATGGCTTCACCAAAATCAGTAGGGGTCGGGTCACCCTCTTGCATGGCAAATTCTTGCTCTGGCACCCAGGGAGTGTGCGTGCACAGTATCACTGCAATCGGGCCAACGGTGCCGGAGATTAGCTGTTGACAGACAGACGGACACACGGACGGACGGACAGAGTGAAAAACATAATCTCTGCCACGTCTTCGGCCTGGCGGAGACAAAAAAAGAGAGAGAGGGAGAGAAAGAAGGCTTGCCGTAGAGGGAAGAGCATGACCGAGCCAGCGCTCCCCAGGGGAACTCTGGGATAGCTTGTCTTAAGCCATCCTGTCAGTGGGCGGGCTCATTAGGTTCATAGCCTCTCAGATCAGCGGCGGGGCCCACTGTCAGGTTGAGTTGAGCGCCTGGCCAGTGATAAGGGCGAGTAATGAGGACAGAGCGAGTTAGAGGCCAGGCTAAACCCAGATTACACCCAGCCTATACCAGTACGTGTGTTGGGAATGGGGAACCCCCCCTCACCCCCCGACCCTTGCAGCACTACACAACGCATAGCACTGCAGCCTTGCAGCGCCAGTTCACATCAAACACAGTACAGAAGGCAGGACCTCAGTGTGTGTGTGTGTGTGTCTGTGTGTCAATGAGGTGTGAGGCTATGGAACTTCATATGAAGACCTGGTCCCAATCTCCCAGCTCTCTGGGACTGTGAAGGCTGAAGTTTAAGCAAATCTATGCTATGGCTGCAAATTTTATTGTATGTAACAGTATTACTCCTTGGTGTCCACGTGGTGCAAGGGTAAAGTTTGTGCCCATCACTGTGGAGACTGGGGTTCAATTCCTCCACGGCACCTCCGGCTTGGCCGGGTGGGAAGCCTGCAGTGGACGGCGATTGGTTGGGATGCCTGCTCAGATGGCAGTGGAACTGGGAGAGATAGCATGTTGAATACGTTAACACCCTCCCAGTGAAACTCCTCACTGTCAGGTGAAATGAAGTGCGTTGTGACTCCATGTCTATCAGAGGAGACACCCTCTCCCTAGCCCAGGCAATAAGGGTTGGCTGTGACAGGGCCTATAATGAGTGTCAAAAATCCTGAAGGGGGCGTCAATAAGTGTCATTTGGTAGCGGCGGACATCTTTGTGGGGTATAAACAGGCTGACTTAACATTGCCCCCCACCAGTATGTCTGCAGCTGCTATGCCACCCCCCCCGTGGTGACGACACGTTGGCAAGCACTATACACATGTGAGGGGAATTGGCAATGGCTAAATTGGGGTGGAAATAAAAACAAAACAGTAGATTTAAAAAAAAGCATTTAGAACAACCTTGGGATTTGTGCGGCTTCATTCACAGTATGCACAAATACAGTAGTACATTAATACCGATAGCTAAAATTTGGACAGGGAGTCCATGACATTATTAGACACAAGTCTTGTTTTGTCATAACGTGTCAAAACTGAGCTATCCATAGATTATTACAGGTAGTTTCACTTGAGAAATCTCAGATCCTCTTTCTCCATATCTTGACCCAACTCTCTTCCTCTTATCTCCTCTACGAACCTGCCCAGCATCAGCAGTAAAAACAGATCAGTGAGCAGCCCCCCCCCCCCCTGGCTACTGTTAAGATATGCTTGCCGGAACCCACACATAAATTTTGCTGTTGTAAAAATCATAAAAGTAGGATGTACACAGTTAGGCTTGATGTTATTTTGATTTGATCGTAATGATTCAAAGGATATTGTTCATTATATACTGTAGATGAGTATTTGTTATTTGCTGTGTAAATTGTTGAAAATGTTTTATCTTAATTTAACACAGTCTGTTAGATTTTTTTCTTAACGTGTCTTGTGTCATTGATATGTTTCAGCGTGTCTTTATATTCATCTTTTGTATTAAAGTATGTTTTTAATATAGGACTCAAAGGAAACAAATAACTCCCACACACTGTCTTCCTCACTTGCACAGAAAGAAGCTTTATTTGGAGAACAAAGTCAGGACCTGATGAAGGTCTTATGGACCGAAACATTGACATCTCTATGCAAGTGAGGAAAACTCATCCTAGCAACCTGTCGCGTATTCCTTAGGAGTGCAGAAGACTCCTCGAAGAATAACGTGTTTAAGCTAAAGAGATTCCCAATAAAAACAAACAAACAAATGTATCTATCTACTATGAACCTATTCTTCAAAGAGGGACTCTGCACCTCTCACCTGACTGATCTACCAACTTCAGTCTGTACGTAGTAGTTAGGACAACAAAGTTTGGTGTGCAGGGCGCTTAAGATAATGTTCAATCCACACATCCCTACAAGTGCCCATGAACAGTGATTTGTGTCCAAATGCCTGTTGAATGAAAGGAAAAGGCAGATCAAAGCATCAATTCTTAATTGATCCGAGGCTGGCAGCCCTGATCAATGTAACCAGACAGCCACAGAACTTTGCCCGCAGACATCAGCCAGACAGCAGAACAGACAAAGGTCACAGGAGAGCCTCCGGTGAACCAGCCAATGGGCTTATCTCTCCGTCTCCAGCCTGCCTGTGCAACCGTAGCATGTGAGTGTCGGGCCGTTCAGGGTTCAACCTGAGCCTAGCCCCCTGTGCCCTGTTTAGCCTTCACCTCTCTTTGGAAGCCCCCAGGAGGGCCGGGCCCTTTCAAGGCTCGCTAGCAGCCTTGCCGAGCTTGATGCTCATCCTCCCTGACAGAGCTGGTCCAGCAATGACCCTGCCTCAGTGCCGCTAACGCTTGGCTGAGCGCGCGACTCGGCTGCACTGAGCAGGATGGTGCCACCGAACTGAGCTGACCTACCTCCTCCCAGGCAACACAAACAGTGAGCGCACGCAACACATGCTGACTGGTCCAGGGAGACGCCACACTCTGATTCCAAGTCAAGTGTGACGGAGACAAGAGGCTGAGAGGGATACCGAGCTAAATCGTTAACCTCTTGAACCCTATGGCGTCCCTATTCCGGGCATGTCATGACAGGCGAACATATTATGGCGAAAATAGCTGATCTGCAAGACCGTTGTGACATGTCGTGAGCTTGTAGATCGGCTACATTTCTGCAAAGAGATTTGGTGTAGAGGGAAAAAGGAGGGTGCCAAGGATAGAGACCCTGGTCAACTAAGTGTACTGAATGTCCGGCACTGAATTAAGTGCAGCTATACATGACCGTATGCTAAGAAAGTTAGAATAAACCAGTGTGTTACACTCCACACAAAGTTCCACTGACAAAAGTTTTAAACTTCTAACTCTCAATGTTCAAACACACTCAACTGAAAGCTGCAATCCTACAGGTAACACCAGTTTAAATGCGAGACTAATTATGAGTTCTTCAAATAGAAACATTCCTTCTCCAACTACATAACTTGGCTGTGGGGAAAGAAAGAAGCCTTGATTACATCAAGCCAGGTACCATTAGCATACCAAATATTAGGGGGAAAAAAAGAAAAAGGCCAGCTACGGAAAACCTGAGCAACTAATAGTCATTCAAACCATGAGCCTATTCAAGTCAGAAATGACAGGGCATTTGGCATCTACACAACAGCTATAAACTAGACTTAGTGAGAGAAAGTAGGCCTTATGTCCAGGGTTACATTAGCGGTTCATTCACGATCAACACCGACAGGTTTTGAATGAAACATGTTATATTTATGCTCTCTTCTACAGATCATCCTCAACTCTATGCACAAGTACCAGCCCAGGCTACACATAGTGAAGGCAGATGAAAACAATGCCTTTGGCTCCAAGAACACAGCTTACTGCACGCACGTGTTTCACGAGACCGCCTTCATCTCTGTAACATCTTATCAGAACCATAAGGTAAACCCTACATAGAGAGACACCACTAAAAAAATGAAATCACTCACATATGAAAGCCCTGGTTTTGGTTGACAATGTGTTAGTTTAAATGTGAAAGTATTACCTTTCATTAGTAATAAAAACTAAGAGATAATAAGTATTTGTGTTATACAATAATTTCTTAGAATATCCAAATAGTGTGTATGCGTTAAATTAATATCAAATATATGCTAAAATATTGAAAACCATAAAGAATATTATCTACAGTACATAATATTATGTACTATACTATTAGGAAAGTTATTCCTCTCTATCAGTGTAGCAGAATAAAAGCAGTTCCACTTCAGACAAACACATCAATAAGTTATCAGTATGCTTGTATTAATCGTAAAGTTTACACAGTTAAATCCTAATGACAACAAACTCAACTGCATTTAACAATGGCTTGGGTTTTAGCAGCCAACCTGAAAGCTTGAATGATGTGTCATTTGTCTTAGATCACTCAGCTGAAGATTGAGAACAATCCTTTTGCCAAAGGGTTTCGAGGCAGCGAGGAGGGAGATCTACGTGTCACAAGACTACAGGGGTAGGTTAACAAATCTATGCTATTCATTAGAAGTTAGAGGACTACTCCACAGTTTTTCTATCTCAACTCCATTGTCTTTGTTGGTAAGAGTAATGATCAATTAATGGCACTAAGTCTGTCAACAAACAGCCAATCAAAAGCACCACAGATTGTGATGGAGCTGCTTGGACATTAAAAAAACACAGCAAATCTCCCTGCCACTAACAGCATGTCCACAAAACGGCTCGAAAACAAAGCCTTTGAAATGAATTCGGTATATTATAGGATCAAACATCAAGGCGCCATCTTCAGTTAATTGCGTTTCCTAAGCCGGATCAACACAGTTAATCTCAGAAATTGACAGAGTATATCTAGAAATTTGGCAATCCTTTAAATTAATAGTTATTTGACTGAGGAACCTTTTCCACAGAGTTTTCCAAGGGAAAGTTCCACAGCTGTGACTAGGCAAGCTAATTCCATGTGTCTTTTTCTTTGTTGTTGTTGTTGTTGCCGTTATTGATGAGCAGGAAAGATTATCCTGTTATTTCTAAGAACATGGTCCGCCAAAGGCTCCTCTCCTCACATAGTCACCTAGCGGGGAAGCTGGGAGCTGGAGTTCTGACGGGGCATCCGCAAGTCCTTTCCCATTATCAGTACGAGACTGGAGTTCCTCTGTCCAACTCAGACTCCCAAGACCCGCTCTCCAACCACTTCCCTCAGAGCAGAGACCCCGGGCTTCTTTATCACCGGTTCAAACACAGAGGTGTGTCTTATTTAATCCTTCGTTCGGTGTGATAAAACAAACAGTCTGTAAAGTCTTCTTTGGCCTTTGAAAGATAATATGGTTGACTACATTACCTTTCAGATAACACCCGACACTTGGAGCTGGGATGTAAACGGCCTTATTTGGAGACGTCACCCGCAGTCTCAGATGAACATTACTTCCGGTCGCCTCCCTCCTACGAGCCGCCGCTGTTGTCTCACCCGTACTGCAGTGAGGCGATAAACTCCAGAGAAGCTTGTATGTTTGGCGGTATGGAGACGGATTCCGGATCTGGGACGGGCGATGCGGACGACCTGAATCCCCCTTCACTGAATTGCAACATGTGGGCCTCAATGCAGCCTTATCCTCGCTACAGCGTTCAGACAGTAGAGGCCGTCCCTTATCAGCCCTTCACTGCTCACTTCACCAGCAGCGCCACAGTCACGTCTGTGGTGCCACACCCATCCCCGTCCATGGCATCGCGGCCACCGGCCGACTTGGGGGTCTACGCCCCGGCTTCTGTCCAGTGTGGTCTGCCTGTCATACCACCATCGTCTTCCTCTCCACCTGGTCCAGGCTCCAGAGACAGGGCAGGTCAGCCGTCGTTGTACCACAGGAAGCCTGGGTCACCTCTCAGGCCCCACCACCGAGATTTCTCAGCCTATCCTGCACAAAGTGCTATGTCCATCAGGGAGGCATCCTATCAGTACCAGATGGGGCTAAGCAGTGCAGGGACCCATTGGACTGACAGTTAATGTGGACCACTGGAGAAATGCATTTTGTTCAGTCTGCAAGTCGCAATTTATTCAAGGTCCCTTAAACCAAATTTTGAGGCGCAATGCTAAGCATTGACAATTAGATTATTTTAGTCCAGATTATTTGATAGCTCACACAGACACACACAAAGTGTCAAGGTGATTGACAGGGCAAAAAGCAACAAAGTAAAGCTAAAAGGCTGCAGACTTGCTCAAATAAATATTACGGATAAAGATTATTTGGGAGCATTTGAGCATGTGTGGACTCAATGTTTACTTTAATGAGATTTTTGAAATAAAGCCATGATGATATTTGCCAAGTTGCACTCAAAAGCCATATTAGTTATAATGAGATAGCAAAGAGTGGTCAGTATGTTTACCTGAATACTCTGAAGCCTTGAATCCATGATGTCCACAAAATACATGAAGTGCCATTACAGTACTGTATATGATGATAGGTTCTTTTGTAGCGAGTCGTCTGTAATGAAAATGTGTACCAAGAATAATTATTTTCAGTCCAAAATATTTTAGTGTGCCAAAAATGAGGTTTTGCTGACAGAGTGACATACAGAGTGCGTTTTGTTAAAAACAAAAAACTGAAAACACAGATATTAATCATATAAACAGGCCAGGGACAGATGTTTGAAGTTGTGTGTATGCTATGTATTGTATCTGCAAGAGGTAAACAAATATATATATATATATATATATATATATATATATATATATATAAGCAAAGTGATATGGTTGTGTGCCACGTCCGTGGGAACGTTAAACGAACTGAAAGCCACACTATAGCCCACCCATAATGTTCATGAGTCAGCCGCGTGCAGCACTCATCCAACTTCTCATTCTAACCCCGTCATTCTGTTGCGTGATAAAACAGTGCATACATCTGAAAATGGGCCACAGTGTTAGCCAAAGACTGAGCCACAATAGAGCGGTTAGCGCACAGTGCTTGGCTACAAACCCATCAGTGCACACTGCTATTCCTAGGGACAGACAGCAAAGAGGTCCCTGGAAAACCAGATGGGAGCTTAAAGAACCGTCGTTAAGCCAAATCGAGCACAGGAACAGAGAGCTGCACACAAATCCCAGTCCCGAACGACGGACTTGGAAAAAACCTTACAAGACTGCAAATGTATAACAGCCTGAGTGGGCGGGGATCTGCACTGCAAGTTAAACATGAAGGAAAAACTCACCTTTAGATGATGAACTCTCATTGATGAGGAGGAATGTCTTCTAAAGGGTGATTTATACTTGCGAGCCGGTGAAAATAGCCAACCAATGTATAAATCAAAGATAACACATGGTGTTCCATACGGATGTGCATTATCCCTTTATTTTGTGCTAACATTTTGAGTACTTAGTATTTACTTACTTAGTACTTGCTATTTTTCTTTGCACACCTGATAAATAAACATGTTCATGCCTTCCATTGTTTGCTATTTCACACACACACACACACACACACACACACACACACACACACACACACACACACACACACACACACACACACACACACACACACACACACACACACACACACACACACACACACGGTATAAGTGTGTTCAAGAAAGTAAGCCTATATTAGATCCTTTTTCAAACTGCTAAATTACAACATCCTCCGATATGAGATTCAGTCCTGCTAATGGAGAGAAAGACAAGCATAATTCAATGCTGTATGTAATGGGACTTTTTGGGAGATAACAATTTTACTTTTTTGTGAGTATTTAAAACCATAACTCAATTAATGCATCTGGGGGATGCAAACCCTGACCTTTCAACCCAAAAAGTTAAGTTAAATGAAAATCTGCCAATTTCATTCCCCATTTTGACCTTGGCCTTGATTGTGACCTTTGACCTTTTCACGCAAAAGGTTGTTTGTCTCTTTGGGGCGGTCATCAGTCATTTTGATCACAGTCACACAAACAGGAGTGATTACAATACCCAACACGAGGTAATTATGTTAATTAATGTGTAATTATGACACCGTGGACCAGAATTCTGGTGACATTAGTGATCACACGCAAGGAACAGTAAGTGAAGCAATCCAGTAATTATAAAAACTAATGTAGTTGAAAATGTACAAAAGGAAGGATTGAATCTGTAATTTTTAAAGCACTTAATTAAGCCCCCCTCCTCTCCTGGCAGATGGGATAAAACTTGCAATTATGCTCCTCATTTGGTTCCACTATAATAATGGTCAATCTGAAGCTATTAGAAAAAAACTTGCCAATGACTTCCAAAACCATTGTGAACACTATATGATTTGTACGGCATGCAATATTCATGAGATAGGATTATGAATATTATGATATTCATTCCAATAAAAGAAAATGCTCACACATCACAGTAATCGCCTCAGCAGCAATGATTAAAATCTGACAATGCCTGCGATGTTAATAAGGTAATGCAAATGTGCTGGAAGGAATGAAGAGACCGATAGGGCATCGGAACCCAGGGCACAACCCTCTGCTTTCTCTCTCGCACACACAGCACTCATTAGGCCATGAGTTACGATGATGGTTAGGTCCTGGCTCATGTCAGCACCTCACCGGCTCCTGCTCTGTCCAGGCTGTTGACGCACTTGACAGGAAGGGAGGCCCTTAAACGGAGGGCTACCCCTCTGACAAGTCAGCAGTCAGGTATCGGGGTCTTTCAGAGGGGATGAAATGCTAGCTACGGTACAGATGGTCAACGCCTGGTGGAGTGATCCTGCCTGATAATGTCGATCACAGCCATCAACTTTAATCTGTTACAGTGGTGTAAAGTACATTCACTCAAGTGCTATATTTAAGTACAATTTTGAGCTATTTTTACTTTGCTGGAGTACTTCCAATTTTAAATAATCTTACTTCTACTCCACTACATCTCAAAGGCAAATATTGTACTTGTACGCTACAATAATTATTTGAAAACTGTAGTTACTAGTTACTTTGTAGATTTTGATTATTACAAAACCACTTTAGACCTAAATACGTACTTTGGCAATTTGAAAATAGCAGACCTACAAGCTCACAACGCATGTTATGAGCTTGTAGATCTGCTATTTTCAAAGGATTTTTATACATTTTGAAAGCTTGTGAAATGGGACCTTCTGCATAACGAGTACTTTTACTTTTGGTTCTAAAGGTACATTTTGATGCCAATACTTTAGTACTTTTACTCAAGTCAATTTTGAATACCGAACTTGTTCTTGTAACTATTTCTACAATAGGCTATTGATACTTTTACTTAAGTAAAAATGTTAAGTACTTCCCCCATCATTGATCTGTTACAATGGCATCTTTCATAGTCACACTTTTATCTAATTTACGGCATTTAAATGTACTTTGAAGTGACAACATGCAATTTGGAATAATGTATGAAAGACCTGAAAAATGCTAGGAAAGGTGATTAAAAATACGTACTGTACTATTTACCTCAAACATCGACGACAAGGGTGACCCAATAGCCGGATGGTTAAGGCGCATATCACGGGCTCTAATGCCGTACAGAAAGTTCCCGGTTTGATTCTCATCCGTCAGGAATGTGCTGCATGTCACACCGCTTCTCTCTCTCCAAGTTTGCTGTCTCTCTAAAATGTATACCTAACAAAAAAGCCCCTCCCACCTTCAAAATGTTTACAGTATATCGAAGACAAAACAAACTGGAGCATTTTATTTTCAGAGCGCAACAAATTCAGATACCCGACCTTGATATTTCAGGGCATATTCTGTAGCTTTTATATGGTATGTTGGTACAAGATGATGTCTCCTCATATGAAGCAACATGTAATGGGATAAGCATTACATCATGAATCAGCATGACACCACACACATGGTCCAGGAATGGTACTGCTTGTAACACTAAAGTGTAGAAATGGACCCTTTCAGGTTAAATTTGTACTGTTTTTATTGTGTGAAGGTCTCTAGGCGTCCTCATCTGCCAGATGTTTCTCTAAGACTCAGACTGAAGATGGATGAGTGGACAGAAGTGGACCGCTGCTGGAACTAACCATATCTGAAGAGAAAAATAAACACACAAAACCATAAAATGTTACAGGACACCTTTCTTGGTAATAAAAGTATTAATGATCTAAGCATAAAAATGAAAATAATAATAGTGACAATGCCTTTTTTTTAAATCATTGCTAGTAAAGGCATTGGGTATTATTTATTATCAATATAGGCATTATTATCAATATAGGCATTGGGTATTATTTATTATCAATATAATACAAATACTATTGCGTATAATATCAGTCAGAAACCTTGCTTATATTTCATTTTGTTATGTTTTTTTCCCCTCCATAAAATAATGATCTATTTTATACTTCATCATTATGTGTTGCGGAAAAGTAGCGAAAATGCTCACGACACATCGTTAAGTCTTGGTTAAGTATTTATGTGAAATTGGTGCTCCTTTTCTCATCAAGGTTTTATTTTTTCTTGGGAGTTTTACCTTGACCACTTGAGTGTGTAAGGACAGGGGGATTTGTTTTGTTTCCTTTCTTAATTGTACACACACACACACACACACACACACACACACACACACACACACACACACACACACACACACACACACACACACACACACACACACACACACACACACACACACACACACACACACACACACACACACACACACACACACACACACACACACACACACACACACACACACACACATTTTGCACAAAAGCCCCTACACTTCAAATCGATAAAGAATTAAATAAACCCTGTTTCGACAAGCTAGTTTTAAGAGCAGGCCTACATAAAAGGACAGGCATGTTGAAATTTACGTTATCTAACTTTCCACATAAAACCCGGTCAATCTCATTACAAAGAAGTCCAGTTTAAGCCCCTGATGGATGCCAGCATATCCGTGCCGGTATCTGCCTGTGAGAACCTGGGGCCGCCATCCATCTGGAACTCATTGCAGGGAGATCTGGACATACCCCTCTCCCCTGCGTTGCGCTGCCCTTCCCGCTGTCGTCCCATAATCCCGCCTGAGAGCCGGCCCGGGCTGGGCTGGGCTGGCCGACTCCGACACACACTCTGATGGGCTTAACTTGGCCGTCTTGTAAAAAGGCAAGGACCCTCTCTTTGGCTGAGGCACTCAAAAAACACACTTTAAATATTTGAGGGGGGATTTAATATCAAGTCCATTAGGGCTTTTCTCGAGCCCTGTAAATAGTCAATTAGTGGATGATTCTGATTTGATCCACATGCGGCAAGATCCGCTATGAAGGAAGGAGGAGGAGGAGGAGGTGAGCCATTGGGTTTGGCGGGACAGTATGAGTTTTTTGTCGAGTGCTGAAAGTGCAGGGCGACAATGCAACAGAGTAGAACAGAATACTCGTCAGAGGACAATGCTACTGAGTAGAACAGAGAAAACGTCAGAGGACAATGCTACTGAGTAGAACAGAATAAATGTCAGAGGACATTGCTACTGAGTAGAACAGAGAAAACGTCAGAGGACATTGCTACAGAGTAGAACAGAGAAAACGTCAGAGGACAATGCTACAGAGTAGAACAGAGAAAACGTCAGAGGACAATGCTACAGAGTAGAACAGAGAAAACGTCAGAGGACAATGCCAGAGAGTAGAACAGAGAAAACGTCAGAGGACAATGCTACAGAGTAGAACAGAAAAGCGGCCAAGGCACAAGCCTCTCATGGTCTCCTCTTTTCATAGCTTCAAGAAATCATGGTTGCACCATGAAATCAATTCTGTACAAGGGACCAGCAGAGCAGAACATTTAACGCCTTTATACTTTGTCACGCATCAGTGTATTCCAGAAATAGTAAAAATTGCGATGCCTGGCCTGCCGTGAACTTGTAGATCTGCTATTTTCTGCTCTATTTGGATTTTTTGGGAAAAATCATTCGCCTATAATGACATGCCCAAAAATAGGGATGCCAGGTAGAACGTGGTTAGAGAAAAACATGGGAACGCAGACTTGCTAACATGCAGTGGGTGGGGCTCTGTGGGGGAGAAAAAAAAGTTGAGTGGGGGGCCGAGGACTGAGTTTAAAGGGGGGCTGTGGGCTAAAAACTCTGGTGGTGGGACATTTAACTGTGGCAGTGTCCCTTGATCAAAGGTACAGCTGGTTGGCAGCAGTAAAAACAGGGCTAAATCTGCTGAATAAAACTTGATTCCTGCATCACAAAGTGGCTTTGGATAAAAGCATCAGTAAAAATTAATAATCATTACAAGAACTCCCTGGATTAGACCTTTTTTGAGGAAATAGGCAGATGGATTATGTACTTTATCCATCAGATTAATTCAAGGATTCTGGGCTTGATGTACAATGTGCATTTATGGCAGCAGAGCAGCAAACCAACAAACAAGCGCAGGACTTGAAGAATGAAAAGTCCACTCCAGTTTTGGCTCTAAGTAGCCTTTAAACCAATCAGAGCATAGCACTTAATGTGAAAAAAGCAAGTCCCAAACCAAAATCATACCCCAATGAAATATACACACATTTGGAGGAAGAACAGGATCTCATTATAGATTGTTATGGTGGAAATCTGAATTCTTTGATGACTGCAGATGCGTGGTCCACACATGACCTCGTCTTTGTATTTCTTCAGCAATTCTGATTAAATCCAGTGAATGATGCCTTGTGGGTGTAATGTTTGTGTTACTTGTATAACAACATGATATTATTTAAGTATGCAGCTTAACTAAATGGAAACAACTTTCAACCGATTCAAAACATGACAAAATATATATAAAGGATAATACAGTAGATATACTGTGTATATACTGTAGAGATGATGTGTAGCGATTTCCGATTTGTGTAAGTGTAGGATAAAATCTGGACGAGCATGAGCAGAAAACGCTTAATCTCATTGGAGGTGGAAATGGGTGTGACCTAGAGTATATGGGAAGGTGTGTCATGTTCCAAGGTAGCGAAGGAAAATGTATGTTTGATTAACTCATTCACTGCCAGAATTATTCTGGCTGCGTTTGAACACTGCCATATTTTTCATTGAAAAAAAAAAGTACTCAGGAGCCGAGATACAGAATTTTTAAGTTTTAAGTTAACAAGGAAGTGGATGGGAGTCTATATCTTCGAAAAATCATATCTCCTTGGTCTTTGGGTCAAAAAAAAAAAAAATATCTAAAAAAAAAAAAAAAAAAAAAAAATATATATATATATATATATTTTTAATTTTTTTAATTTTTTAAAAAGTCGTTTTAGTCGTTCTTGGCAGGCATGGCTTATGGACAGAAGTCGTTTTAGTCGTTCTAGGCAGTATATGAGTTAAACAACCCATATGGTTTGTGAGTTACAGGCCAAAATGTAAAGCGGGTTGGTATAGCGCTACCATGAGACATATTTGAAAACTTTGGGGTGGAGTGTCTTCCTTTAAACACAATGATATATACTATGTGTATACTTTTTTATCTCTGCCAGACCATAACGGCCAAGAGGCGTAAATCATGTTGTCGCCCCATCCATCTGTGTGTGTGTTCGTGTGTGTATGTGTGTCGTTGAACAGCTCATCTCCAGCACCGCTGTACCAGTTGATGTGAGACGCACACTCCCAGAATGTCAAGGAAGAAACCTTACCACTAATTGTTTTATTTGACCTCATGGTGTCGCTATAACAGGTTAATTTCTGTTTTTATCTTGGCAGGCCCATTTCCACATAAGATTTTCTGCCATTTTGGGTTTCCTGCAAAACAGTTTTTGCTGTCCAAAACGGACACAAATAAGACACATTATGTCTGGAGTCATGTGGCCAAAAGATGTATCACTCATTCCGATTGGGTATGACTGGCTTCATCAGATCTGCCCCAAATTTGAATCATACATTGAGAACACAGAGCCAAACGTGATTTCACGTCCACCCATAAGGGGCACCACAAATGCAACAAATGTCACTGTTGCCAAAACGGGATTTATTTTCCACTAAATTACGCACAAATGGTCTTGTGAGTTTGACAATAATCGTCAAACAGGGTTTTGATACTTCATACTGTTTGCTGTAATTGTCTTTACAGATTTGTGGGTAGGGCCTATTTCTTACAAAAACCTACATTTATCATAAACGCAACATCCAATCAAACTCAAATTGGAACCGCATTTTGAAGGGCCTCTATAGAGTGCAATTCCTAAAGTGCCTTCACTTCTTCCCATAGGGGGTGCCATCAGTTGATCCATCTGTCATACAAACCATTTCCCCAGCAGCTTCCCTGTGTCGCCTCGCCGTCAGTGATTTGCACATTGCTGACAACTGAGACAGGCCTGGGTAGGCAACCTGGCCTGGTGGAGATCTGCACTCCGAGGTGTGCATTTTTCTAATTTCATTTACTATTGAACTGTGACAGAACATGGTTTGACTCGAATGAGTGCAGTAGTGTGACAGATGTTGTTTGTATGACAGAGCATTGTTAAATCATCTCAGTGCAGATGGACTGAATTGCCACGCAGGTGTTACACGTGTTTGGATTCTTATAGCATGGCATAGTGCATGAGTGAACTACACCAGATGATTATGCCCTTTTCATTAGCATTCATGGTTAGGGTTTATATTCATGTGTAAATGGATACTATGCAGACTCTGTTTCATTTGTTCAGTCATTTATATAGCTCACCCATCATTGGGATAGTATGCAAAATACCAATAGGATTTTGTCGAGAAAACATATAATTTGGTTAGTAACCACATCTAATCTGTTTAATCCTAATACATCCCAATCAGGGACGCTGGCATAGAACAATGGATATATTTAAAGGAATATAAGTGCATTACGGTTTGGGTCCAAAACAAATATAAAGGGAAAATCACATCCAATTACATTTGACTTGATCCTTTTAAAGAAACAAGCATTGTCAAGATCCAATTAAAGCCCATTTCTAAGCCAGCCAACAATGGTGTCATTGCCGGGCATATAATCAGCCCTTTAAACACATGCACCCTCACTGGGAATGTTATAATAGGCGACAATTTGGCAAAAATATAGAAAACATTCTGCGAAAATAGCTGAGCTACAAGCACACAATGCTTCGTGTTGCAACGCATTGAGAGCTTGCTGATCAGGTTTTCGGTGAAGACATTTGAAGTAGAGGGAAAAAAGGAGGTGACCAAGTACAAACCTTCGGAGGTCAACAAAGTATATTAGGGTTTAAGTGGTTAACTTCCACAATAGTGATAGCCAATCAGGACGTATACCTGTACATAGTTTATGACTACAAGACTACAGACAAAAGCTGCTTACCAAGTTAAATGGAGGAAAATTAAGCTATTCAAATCCAAAAGCATCTATAAACTGTCAGGCTATTCTATACGGAGAAACACAACAATACAACAACATCAGAGAAACATTCCAAATCTTAGGAATATGAACGCCAAGAGAAGATTCAGAGCTTACGACAAGATGTGATAAATATCACCCGGTAATCATAATAGGGCTGGCATTACCACTTGAGCTGATGCAGCTGATCACGTGCATGATCAACATTCTTACATCTTTCTATTCACATTTATTATTTCTTTGACAGGTTTTATGTAAGCACAGAGAGCAACCTACAGTATGAACCAAGAGTAATTACTATTTTGTAGGGATACATTCTAGTCTCACAAAGGAATTCAAGTGTGAAAAGTCCAATTCTAACCTGGATCAATATAATGCACATTGTCTACCGATTTTTATGCTTACTCTGAATTGTTTATAAGTCACTTATTCAAACCTACAGAACATGTTATGTCATTTATGTTAAATTATGAAAGCATAGTTTCACGGAAAAAAAATGGGTTGTTATTTTGGCTAGAAGGAGTAAGATTATATATTATATGGAAAAGATTACAAAAAAAAATACATTATAGTGTCAAAATGCATGTAAATGTCATGTTAAGGTATATTCCAGGTTTTTATTTTGTTAGCGTAGGCAATAACTTTTGGGAGATTCCAATAAATCGCTATGTAAACGAAGACGGCAGTGTTTCAACAGGTGGTATAAGACTGTAATTACTGACTGGACTGTAAAGTCTATTATTATCCATGTTCCCTTCTCTGCCAGCAAAACAAATGCTTTTATGGAATAATCAGAAATCCTACGGTCTTTGTTTTCAAAGGAAACGCTGTTGGTGTGAGGAAAGCCAGCTGCAGGTAATCATATTATAGCACTGTACCTGAACAGGAAACACAGTTTAAGGAGTTAAAATGATTTGCTTCCCATAAACAAACATGAGTCATGTAAACTGACTTACATGATAGGGTGTTTCCCTACAAGAGTCTGGAATATCCCCAAAAGCTGTCCTTATAGACACACCCACTTGGGGTCCACCAATAATTCCTTCCTGAGGTCTATGACGATGTGGCTCACTGGGACAGTGGTTCTCAAACTTTTTTCATGTCAAAGACCCCCAAATTAATATGTATTTGGCCACAGACCCAATATTTTCAAGCTTTCTTGAAAATGGCATTGCGACGCGTTGTGAGCTTGTAGAAAGTCTATTTTCAAATAGCCTATGTATATATCGGGTTAAAGTGCTTAGAGTGCTATACATGTATAAAGATGCTATATTAACTAATTTTGCTGAGGACCGGCCCCCTGGCACCCCCCCGAAGGACCCCTGGGGGGGCCCCGGGACCCCACTTTGAGAACCAACGTGCCAGAGAACCAAAGTGCCTTGACTACTAAACCATCTTTACTCCTGCTTCTATGCTAAACAAGGTGGGACTGGAGACGGACTCCCCTCAGTCTGTGTGACAGTGCAATCATCCCCTTTAAAGGTATTGTGCCTTTGGTTTCTTAAGGTCTTGTGTTGACGCTGACCTTTGCATGGGGAGACAGATCCATCTACAATGTGGGCAGGCTTCTGTTTATCTAACACACTGACAAATGAACTGGCACCAGCTGATGCACAGAAGGGGAAAGGGGGCTGGCTCAAAATGGACGACTGCAGCTCCCGCTGTTGTGTTGTAATGAGGTATGACATCAGCGCTACACATACAGTATAGATGGGCCGCAGAGATAGAGGGATCTGCGTGACTGCAGCCCTGCAGCACGGAGACAATAATGAGGCTTAGCAGAGAGAGAGAGACACTGCTCTTGGTGTGCATATGCCCTCTACTGGCCAAAAAGTGCAACTTCGGGCAAAGTGTGTCCACTGTCCAGGTCATATTTCCCAAATATATCTGAGGTAGAACATCTACGATAATTTTGAGATCTCATTTTCTGTGGAAAGCACTTCTTAAAACTGGACTTCTTTTTAAAAGTGTATTTATCCAAGAACATCCAGAGTCTTTCTTTGAGTGTATGTTATATACAGTATCATATTACTGTGGCTTTAAAGGTATTATTCATATTATTACATTTCTATCTAAGGAGTACTATACAAATCATTTCTGTTTAGTTTTGAAAATGGAAAGTCAGTCTACGAGATAGCCAGCAAACACACTTGTTCACACTTGTCCCCATTACATAATTACTTGTCATCATTAATGTACTATTAATTAGTATATTCCTAAATACTGTACAGTTTCAAATCAAGTGAAAGTCTTGTGATCTCTGTCATTTGTGTACTAAAGCTTGACAATGAATAGGCAACAAATATTACAGACGTTAACAGACGAAAATGCATATAACATTTACTATAGGGTAGAATTTCCCTTAATATAGTTTATTAACCTATTATCTCCATGCAATTATTATTTTAAACACTATCTCCATTAAATCGCCATGAGAGTGCCAAAGAAATATCATTTTATTCTCTTTATAGGCAACATGAGTGCAGGTTGGAATACATCCACTGGACTACATCAGTGTCTGCTAGCTTCACCAGAAACAGCACCTCGATCCTCACAAAGCTTCTTTGGATGGATTACAGCTACGTCAAGGAATCTTCAGCTTGTTGGAAGATCTAGAGAACAGATCCTGCAAAGCGGCCACAGATAACCCACTAAGATGTTTGTCCTCTTTTAAGTCTACGACTGTAATGCTCTGAGCCGTCTCCTCAAGGGTTCATCTCCATCCACCAGCCTAGTCTGGATCAAGTATTTAGTTCGATAAAGGCGGCTTACCGGTGATCACACGCTACTGACTGGCCAAAGGAGAAACAATCCCCATGAAGGTGATTAGGTGCCTAAAGAAAGACAGCTACGGTCGTCATTTTGCACGCTGTGTGCGAGGAGATCTTATCATTAGACAAAACAAGGAGTCAGGTTTAGCAGCCTTCTTATGAATGGACCTGAATGCTTAAAAATACGTTTTGAAAAACGTATTTTGAAAAAAAAAATAAACAAGTAACTTTTTTTTTACTTAAAACAACAAGATCAAAAGGATGGGATCACTGAGATTACTAAATGACATTACTCCATAAAATGAATTAACAGCCTCAGAGAAAAAGCACCATACACCGTTTCAGATCATGTTGACATAATCATTTTGGTGCGGTTAGACGTTGTGATTAGCTGCATTCATTGATTACACCATGCTCAGGTTTCTGCACCCCCGCCTTTAGCCCCCCCCCCCCCCCCCCCCCCGCCCCGAGACCACCGTTCAACCAGACCCTCATATACACAGTGGATCTGGTTAAGAGGTTAATGTTATTGTAATGCTTCAAACAACTGTCAGAGTCAAAGGGATTCTGGCTTTGCAGACGGACTTCTTTATAGACAAAGGGAAGACTCTTAACTTTGCCAGGTAAAACCCATTAATCGCAAATGTATGTTTTTTTTCCCCAAGGCCAGTTCTTTGAACTAAGAAACTCTGTGTTAATAACTGTAGTGTTGTTCAATGTAAGGAAGGAAATATTATTATTATAATCCAAGTCATCATGGTAATGAGACAGAATATATTGAGAGAATAATCCTTTTTCCGTTTCACAGTTGTGTTTAGAGTGCACATATTAACATTTCGGAGTGTGCTGTTTTAATCTGAATTCTCAGAGTTCCTCCACCAACAGGTCACAGGCCGGCTGAATGACACCAGTGTCCTTAACCCAAGGCACAAACAGGTGGCATTTCAAGGAATCCTAATCCCTAACCATCTCACAGTAAGTGCCCAAAGCACAGGTAGAAAGGTAAAAGACAGGATTTAAGACCTCAGCTCAGACCAGAAAGACTCTTAGCAGGCGATCTGTAGCTCATCTCCTCGTCGCTTATGGCTGTGAAGACATGACCGCCTTGACCAGCAAATCAGGTGTCTGCTTAACCCATTCAATCCGGGAACGCATCTACAAATGTCTTCTAAATCCTAACAGTTTCATGAAAAACGTATGTTTCTACTGTGTATCAGTGGTTCTCAAACCGTTTCATGTCAACGTCCCCCAAAATCTATGTATTTGGCCGCCGACCCCCATCTCAATTGTTTTTGTTCCATGGACCCCTCCAGAAGCAAAGATTTGAGTTACAAATGTTTTTCACTTCTTTCAATTTCACAAAAAAAATATGTATTCAAAGATTTGCACACATTGTCAGTTTTTTTTTTTTTTTTTTTTGCAGATCTACAAGCTCATCAAGCTATTTTTGAATAGCCAAAGTATAAAATAATGGCTATACTGTAGCTAAAATCTAAAGTGACACAGATACGTTCCCGGATTGATTGGGTTAACGCAACCAAGGCAGGTGGTCTGGGGGATGTGGTGAAACAATGGGTCATTTGAAGGCTTATTACAGGATGATCCCATTATGATGGATTACGAGGCACGTTCTAAAACAGGTGAACAAAGCATTAGTGCATGTGCTTATGTCAGCTCCGGATTGCCGACTACGGATGCTATTTTTATTTGTACTTACGTTGTTTGCCGTTTTTGTTCTGTTCGTTATGTTCTGTAAAACCACTTTGTAACTATGTTTGGAAAAGCGCTATACAAATAAATTCATCATCATCATCGTAGAAGAACCTCATGAACAACAGTTATTTCCCTTTCGAAGGAAAACAAAGTGCAGATCAGTGTAGAGATGAATGTACAGTATTTAGTGTGGAAGAAAATTAATGAAATATATTAATTTTAACGGATCTGTTGAACAATACAGCACAATACTGTTTCATCTCTCGTGTGAGGGAGTAAAACCAAAAAAAAAACAATCCAACAACAAAAACACTAAGAGGAAACTAAAGTAATGCCAATTACTAATACAGATTTGAGTGTCCATCTGTGTACATAATGCAATTGCATACTTCAGTGATTTAAGAATAAATCGAGTGGAGTACTGTAGTATTGTGTCTCTAGACCAGAGCGAGCAGTGGCTACTCTGAGAAAATTGAGTGACGTCAGTCAGGTACTTGGACTCGCTCAGTCTAGACGCACAAGTCTCTAGATCTGGGACACTCAAAAAACAAATTGTGTCCCATTCTGTGCGAGTGAGTCGATTTGATATCCCAGCCAATTTTGAGTTATCCACAGCTCGCCTCGGAGACACAGAGCGAATAAGACAGAAATAGTGAGCATCAGTGACATCGCAAGATTGAAAAATGGCCAAGAGTTCCTTTAAGATCTATTAGTAAGTCTGCATATACTAGCTGCTGCTGGCGGACAACATCTCCTCCTGGCATCATCTCAGCTGCCAGTCGTTTGTAGATCTGACATTTTTGGTGTGAGACACCAGCGTACAAGTAATTATAAGTCTGGCCTTAGAAGCATCTATCCAGCCAGGCAGCACACCTTTACACTTAATTAGTGGCGTGGGCAGGAGAGATGCATGAACTGGCACAGGATATGATTTCTTGTTTCTTTATGCACTTAGTTACTTAGTGTTACGAGTAACAAACAACAGGCCCCTTATAGCACTGTCCAGTGTAATAGATAGCCTTTTTAGAGCATGACTGGTCCCACTTGCGAGAGCCAGTCGCCTGCCCTTTATCATCTAAAGTGTTTGTTTAGAGTCTGTCATTTAGCCCTTGGCTTCTAGCATGGAGTAGCAGTGGCAAAACAAATTGAGCGATTATCATCACCAGGGCCAGGAAGGGTGGGCCAAAGCAGTAGAACTTATCACATCCATCTTCTAATCCCTGTCCCTTGCGGCCTACACCCAGCTGCACCCCCTCTTTCCTCTTGCCTCAAAAGGCTCATGTCTGATGTGAGAGGACGACACCTCCCCTTCCGCTGCCTTCTTCCTCTCCTTGTCAAATGAGCGCCAAACGAGCACAATTACAGTTAATGGGCTGGATACGATCTATGTCTTCTCTCGTTGATAAAAACATCCGCTTGCCCTGCAAACACGTCGCTTCTGCCAAATTATCTAGACGGGGCAAAGACGCACGTCACAACATTTGCGATGCTCTGAGTCTCACCTTAACCTCCGCCCTCCCTCTTGCAGAACAAGGTGGTGTTGGGTGAAATGCTTTGTTAGGAGTACAGGTAGTGTGCCAACACGTCAGCGAGTGGATGCAATTCTACAGTAGAGGGGGGTGTGTGTGTGTGTGTGTGTGTGTGTGTGTGTGTGTGTGTGTGTGTGTGTGTGTGTGTGTGTGTGTGTAGTGAGGCTGTTATCTGCGATGGCTGAGATAGCGCTAGCACGGAGCCGGCTACGTACTGTATCACTGGCTCTCATCTCATATAAACACACACATCCCATACAATGAGTGCACATCTCAGACAGCACAAACAACCTCCTGATATAATTATACAATCAGGAAATTAACAAGACTGCGTGTCTGCTCCGGTGAGAGGACAGAGCGGATGCCCAGGCTATATGCGATAGAGAGAGAGAGAGAGACAGAGAGACAGAGAGAGAGAGAGAGAGAGAGAGACATTGAGTGAGCTAGAGGAAGAGAGGAGGATGGGTGGGCAAGCAGCACTGCAGTGCGGGTACCCAGAGCTCCCTGTGTGACGATCATATGGATAAAATGTCTGGGCCAGGAGATGACAGAGGAGATAAGCATAGATGGCAGACAGTACACAAACACACACGCACGCATGCACACAAACACGCACGCACACATGCATACACACAGCTATAGTATTTACCAAACTGAACAAAATTAAAGTGAACATTCAGGGTAGTGCCATTGTGATATCTATGTAATGTTTGTGACTTCTAGAAGCTTTACTGAAGTTTAGTTGCAGCTATTATTAATACAAATAATAATAGCAATAATGATAATAAACTATAAGCAAAGCAGCTTTGACAGTGAAGTGTTTAACAATATCTAACAAATCAGAAAATGAATATTCCTGAATATGTGCGTCTTTATGCTTGAATATCTATCTGTGCTCTCATATCTCTGTATTCTAGTAGTGAACCCATTGTCCTAGGAAAACAACACCACTATGCTCTTCTTATAACAATGATGTAAATACACAACTCAGCAGTGATTCATGCTTACACATAATACAGTGTATCACACATAGGCCTAGTGTAGTTGTACAGTACATATACAGTGCAGCGATCCTATAACTCAGCAGCCAGCCAGTGACTCCAACCGACAGTACGTAGACATTGTGCTGTAGCATCGTACAGTCACAATATATTTCTTAGAGTGATTCATGTATTCTCTGTATTCCTGCTTATGATTGGTCGTATCATGTCGTGTGTAGCATATTAATATACAGTAAATGTTTCCCTCGTTTCTCCCTGCTAATATCCTGGAAAAGCTGCAACATCTCTTTGCATCAGGCTTGCCCTTTGTTGAAGTATTAATCAACCTGCACAACGTTAATATGGAGCAAACACGGACTGGGTGGAGGAAATTCATTAGGACAGTGATCCATAGCAATCCATTTCTCATAGTCAACAAGCACAAAAGGCCTGACAGAAATTAATGGTGTCTCTCCTTCCCATGCTTATTTTTCCATTAGCACCAATTTCTACTGAAAGGCAAAAGATGAAATGGGGTTTAGCTGAGAGACAGTTGTCAAGCAGGCCAAGATAGCAAACATTACACGTTTATCCATCCCTACATGCAAACATACACAGGGACAGACAGGCAGGCAAATACCTGGGCATACAAACACACACACACACCACACACACACACACACACACACACACATACACATCATTCTAAAAGGTGAGAGGCGCAGCTCTGTCTAACAGCCACGGGGCCTGCTGCCTGAGGAATCCTTCAGGTCTCTTTACTCCACTCCCTTGTTTGCGCTGCAGCTTATTTCCCATCGGCTTTGCATGGGTTTGTCTCGCTGCTGTTTGTGTGAGAGTGTGTGCCTACTGGGTGAGAGTGTGTGTGGACGCTTTTGTTCCGATGACAGCGTGTGTGTTTTGGAGAATCCCTGTGTTTTGCCTGCGTGTTGCAGAGGTTGACACCCTTGGTGCCATTAGCAGTAGAACTGCTGTTTTAGTTCAGTTTACAGTGGTGGGCAGTAAGGTCTTATATACTCCATGTCGTGACTTTGACATCTGTTTCATATGACCTAGCTAGTAAATCTGTGAGACACTGGAACAACCGCAGCAGAAGAAGGGCGAAAGAGGTCAGAATAAAATGGGCTTACACCACGCATCACACAAACACACACACACATTCACACTTTAAACTAACTGTGCGTGACTGGAACTCATCTGTGATCCCTTTTGTCACCTAAGCAAACAGGCGTGACATCCACATGATGAAAATCAAAGCCAGGCAAACACAGCCTGGGAGTGTGAATGAGATGAACGCTAATGATGTCATCGCCACCAGCACTTTTCAAAATAAACTCGGCTCTGTTCCCAGTGTCGCCCTGAACAGAAAACACAAGCCTGGTCCAAATCCATCTTAATGTGTTTTTTCTCCCTTCCCCGTCAGGCCAAAGTGGGCGCTATGCTAGTAAATGGTTTGAGGGCAAACCCAGGCCTAGCCAGGGATCTCATCCATAGATCAGCAACACGGAGGGTTGGTGCTTGTGTTCGTGGTCACCAGTGTTGATGCTACCTCTCCCCAGGGGCAAAAGTGTTGTTTTATGGCCTCCATTAGTCTCTGAAAAGGCCTGCAATTGTCAATTTACACAGTGCGCCTACGCCATCATGGGACCCATTTAGCCAGCTGATTAACTTGTTTCAACACTTCTAAAAACGACTCAGTTCAGGATGAGTAAACCAGTTCAGACTGGTGAGTGGACAGGCTGGTAAAACAAAACAGTGAACAATGAGAAGAGCTGATGTTTGGCCGTGCCTTGTTGTCTTTAGGTAAGCTCAGAAGCCTCTCAGTGTAGACAGCTTTGTCTGGGTGGCAAGAGAGCGGAATTTGCTTTTCGAAGCAGAGGTTAGATCCCTATTGCTGCTGAGAGACACTTCGTTAAGAGTCAAACCTACAGATACAGTCCAACTGTAAGCCTCTGGTAGGGGCAAAGACAGTATATACAAAGTTTGATCAGGGAAGTCTCTTTCAGGAAACAAGAAAAACAAAGGGAACAGCGCCCCTCTCTGTCTGCAGGAGATACGGCAATCCAGCGGATGATTGAATTACACGCTGTCAAGGCCAATAAGGCTTACTGAAGCAAACAGGAGGTCGGCCGAGGCAAAGTGAGCGTGTCCGCAACACCTTTGTGTCACGGAAAAAAAAGGATAATTAGGCTGCCTGATAATCACCACAGGCAGATGCACGCACATAAAAACAGACACTGCACTCATACACATACTGTAGCCCTACCCCTCGCCCCCGCCCTCCCTCTTTCCAGGGCTTTTAATTGGACAACATAGCTCTTAAAAAGCAGGGGAGCAATGGGGCTCGTCGCTCCAAAAACTGGGTCATAATGCAAAAACCACACGGAGAAGAAACAAACAATGGCAAGATTTATGCATACGAAATGTGGATCTGGGGGTGGGGCGGTAATGTATAGATCAACATAATATTCTCTATAACACCATCACCTGCACGGTCCTGCCTCTCTGTACTGAAAGTTCACACAGCTGGGATGAGACCATTCTAAGAACTCCTTTTGTGTCTCTGTCAATAAAACATGTTTGCACACTCATTATCCCGTAGCTTTAAGCTGCTGTAGGTCTCTGTGGTGGCCGTGCCACTGCTGCTCACACTAGTGGCTGATGTATGGCTAATGTTTGGGCTCTCAGGTGCTCAGGGATGAACTGAGCAGCAGCTACCGACATGTTTTACTTTCTTGTGGGTGCCTTTCATCTCTCCTTTCTGTCCCTCTAGTTTTAAAGCACTTGAGCAAACATTGTTTTAGGGAGAGACGTAGGTGTGTGTGTGTGTGTGTGTGTGTGTGTGTGTCCGCGCACGTGCGTCTCTTTACCATTATCTGTACCTATTCTGTTTTTCATGCTAGTTTCTGCTGTTGCTGCTATGACAGCTGGGATCAATACATCTCTATTTATTAGGCATGCAACTATCGATTACTTTTTCTATTAATTGAATAATTGAGCAATTATTTTTCATTTTTAATCGACTAAATCCATTAGAATAATTAACAACTTAAGCCCTATTATTAGTTAGTATATTTTAGTATTAAAATATACTTGATTGTACAACAGAGTTGTGCGAAAATAGTGAAAATAGCCAATCTACAATCAAAATGTTTGAAAATCGATTTGATTAAAATATATATATGTTTTTAATAATCAATTGATTAAGTGTTGCACCCCTACTATGTATGTATGTATGTATGTATGTACAGATCTATTTATCGTCACATGGTGCATACATTACGATATATTACAATAAGTTATGAATTTGGTTTATTTTATAAAAAAGGAGAAGAGTATGTGTTTAGATTAGCTTAACAGCCCACATTGCCTTGAGTTTCTTTAATATTTTATGTATAAAAATGTCTGTGTGAGATGTTTTAAATACAATAGTCATCCACACTCAGTTGTGTCAAAAACCTTTAACAGAAAATAACACCACCTTGATTGTACTATTTGCCTAATAATCATGGCTGTGATACTTTACCTTAAGATGTCTATATGTCATAAGATGTGGAAAAACTGGTTGGTGAAAGTCTAGACAAATTGAATAGTAACCTTTCAGTATTTCTTAATATCAATACCATTTATTCTTTCTAGCAATGTACAACATTTATGGTATAATGGTATAATAAATAGAACACATACATTTCAGACCTACAGTATAAGAAATCCTTGTCTGCATGGGGGGTGATAGAACTGTGGTTTAACATAAACTGATTGTCGATCAGCGCATTAGGCAGCTGCCTATCAGGTCGATCCTAATACAAGAGGCCACAGGGACCGTTAAAGAAGGGGACCCTCTTTATATAACATGAACCTCATCTAAGGGTCAAGGCCACCAGGTCATGGCCACCAGGTCAATCAATATATTGTTCCAGCGTGGTGGAGGATAATAGGTTAGCAGGGTAAAGGGTTATTATGGGCAAACGCTCCATATGGAATGGGCCCCCGCCGGACCCTATCACACCCGTTCAAGTAGTTTTCTCACATTTAAGGTGCCCAAGGTCAACTCTGAATTTGGTAGATCTGCTTTTAGCTTCTGTGGTCCTACCACATGGAATGACCTGCAGACTACATTGAAATTAACCACTCTAGTACCTTTCAGTCGTTTTAGAACTCTGGTGACCAAACAGGTCACCACAATGTGTAATTGTTTTTAGAACTCTGAAAAATGCTGTCTTGATTTCTTTTTGTAACTTTTTTTTATATCTCACATGTACTGTATGCTTTTTTCCTTTTCAATTCCCAGATGTAATGTATTTTTAAAACTGTGATGTTGTTGAATTTGCACTGTATTGTATTACTCGACGACACTGCAAATGAGTTTAATTACTCAGTGTAATTTCGAGAATAAATAAATCTTGAATGAATGAAAAAACATATCAGATCAAGAATATATTCAGTGTGGTTTAATTCTCAATATCACATACTTTTAAGTAGAAATATTTGTCTGCACTGACTATTTCATCATCACCTATGGATTAATCTCAGATGACAAATAGAAGCTAACGATGAGATGAGATAAAAATTAGTGTGAGAGGGGGTCACCAAATAGTCCATGAGCCAGAGCCCCAAAAGTGAGCAATGATTATCGAAAGAGTGGGCAAAACCATACCTATATTAAATTGTTTATAGGGTCAATATAAGTAAATAAATATATGATAACCTTTCCACAGGAGCAGCTTTTTCATATTTATCACACATTTTGTAATTTTACCCATACGTACATGACAAGTGAAAAAATGTCAAAATTTAAAAAAGAGTTATCATAATGAAACTTCCCCAGTTGATTACTTACATGAAGACAATGATTTATGGTATTACAAGTTTTCTGAAATTGTATATTAAATATGCAAATAAGGCATTTAGTCCATGAGCCAGAGCCCCAAAATTGAGCCAGATATTGAATATTCCCTCGATAAAAACCTTTGATTCCGACATCTTAACAAAATGAAATAAGAACGTTGACTCTGGCTTTGTCCAATGTTCCAAAGTTGATTCTGGAAAGTTATGCAAATTCGGGCATATTTTCCTAATGCCTAATTTGCATATTTAAATATACAATTTCAGAAAACTTGTAATACGATAAATCATTGTCTTCATGTAAGTAATCAACTGGGGAAGTTTCATTATGATAACTATTTTTTAAATGTTGTCATTTTTTTCACCTGACATGTACGTATGGGGAAAATAACAAAATGTGTGATAAATATGAAGCAGCTGCTCCTGTGGAAAGGTTATCATATATTTATTTACTTATATTGACCCTATAAACAATTTAATATAGGTATGTTTTGCCCACTCTTTTGATAATGAAATCTTGTCATGGACTAAAATTTCAAGTGAAAGCTCTTGACTTGCTTGAGTTCATAGTACTGATTACTAATCAGTATTGTGATTAGTGTCTTTATTTGACCTGTGACCTCAGCGCCTGAGGAGAACCCTCTCACGAACATAATCTTATTGTATTGATTACATCACATATTGCTTACATTAGCCCATTGCGTGAGCTAAAAGGCCTGTTAAATCTCCTGGATCTTTGTTGAGCATCATTGAGGTGATTAGTCATGACCAACAAGCAGTCAGCAGCTCTGGTTGCATCTAAGATAATTAAAGTACAAATATGTACAGCAATTAAGGTCAGGATAATAAAATTATTATTTTGTATTAATTGTTTTTATATAATTATTCATAGAACTTTATTTTATTAGAATGAAACATGTTTAGGAACAAGTTACAACATAATCTCCCAATGCTTTATGAACTGGTCCAGGATCCACAATGATAATTAAATGATAAAACAGCATAAACACTGGAAGCCAGGGGGTACTCAGGCGGCAAAGGATTAAAGGGCCTGCCCTCCATCGCAGAGACTAGGGGCTCAAATCCGCCGAAGTGCCTCTTGCTTGGCCGGGTGCTTCAACGAACACAACTGACCGTGTGCAAGGGCGAGGAGGGCAATCTCTGTTGCTGCACTAGCGACTCCTATAGAGTGGTTCCTGCGCACGCACTGCACTCTCCCAGTGAAACTCCTCACTGACAGTTGAAAAGAAACAGGTGGCCACTTCATGTGTATGGGAGGAGACACATATACACCCTCCCACATGACCAACTGTAGGGATTAGCAGTGACACACATGTGTGGGGAAAATTGGGAATTGGCATAAAGTCTACATTGAGAGAAAAAGTGGAAAAATATACAAATGTTGTGAAGAAAAAACAATGGAAGCCGAGAATTAAGTAAATATTATTGGCATTAACCTAGAGTAAGAGGGTTAAATATTTATACTATACCCGTACAATGACATATATTTATGTAATATTGTAAACCATCCCAGATCATTCACTTATAGTCAGGGAAGAATAGCTGTGTCAATCAGAATCTCATCTTTCATAGAAGCTTTCAAAACACAAATACACACTGTTCCTGAGCCATGCTTTGACAGTCCCACACAAAATCAAAGCGCACAACGTTTGCTCAGTGCATTTAGAAAAAGTCACCTACAAAGTCTGCTAGGGATGCAAATAAAAGAGGAGAGAGGCACGGAACAGGGGAGACAATGAATCCCAAAGGCACCTTCAAGTGGCACCTGTTGCAGAGCTGGAAGACCAGGGAGGAGCGATGGAAAGCACAAAGGCAGAGCATTATAGTGCTTTTGTAAAGAGCGAGTAGAATTGTTTGCTTTGGAGGTGTTGTCCTGGTTGCCCCAGCGGCTATGTATTGTAAGGCCTTTGTCTGCTGACACGAACAGGGGTTGTAGGGAAGGAGGGTGGACACCGATGTGTGACTGGACACCCACTGATATGCCACCAGTGGGGAAAAAAGCTTCTGAAAAAAGACACCTGCAGCATCTATGCCACATGGCGTTACTGAAAGCTGATAACGCCTCTCCTTTTGAGCCATGGCGTTGTACTTGTACAATAATGTGGTTTCGCTTCCATAATTCTCATCTGCACATACAGTAACAGATGAACATAAAGCAATTAGGTTATGACACAAGTGACCAATAGTTCTCAAAGTGGGGTCTTAGGAGGACCCCCAGGGGTCCTTGAGGGAGTTCCAGTGGGTCTCCAGCAAATGGCATGGGTTTTACTCTCTTTACTGTTATCTCCCCACCTACAGTACAGACAGTTCTGCATCTAATCTAACAACAAAAATATTCTCTAATGTGGGTCAATGGCACAACATATTTCCAAATGGGGGTCCATGGCCTTATCAATGTTGGGGTCCTTGACATGAAAATGCTTGAGAACCACTGTTCAGTGGGAGGATAGCGAAAATAGAGCATGTCTTCGAAATGTATATCGGATGCAAACGCACTGAGAGAGGCCGGCGCGTGAACTCTGGTGGCTCCGAGAGCAGGTTGCATTAATACCTATCCTTCAACACCTCTCGGATTTTGTCTTAGCACATCTGCCAGGTTGTCAACGATAAGACTGGATTAAGTCATGCTTCAAACAGAAGGTGTAAGCAGGCATGCACGCGCACACGCGCACACACACACACACACACACACACACACACACACACACACACACACACACACACACACACACACACACACACACACACACACACACACACACACACACACACACACACACACACACACACACACACACACCCCTTGTATTCAACATAAAAAAATGTTGGTAGTCACTTTTTTTTAAAAGTTTGGTCACTTGCAATCAGCCAGCACTCATTATTTGTGGCGGAAGCCAGTGAATGCCTGACGCAAAACACAGAGCAAGTGGAATCAACCTGTTCAAACAGCGTTGGGTTAAGAGCTGCCATTCCCATGACGAGGTGTGCCAGGGAGCTTTGAAAGTGTGATGAGTCAGGGCAAGCTCTGGAGCAAGTTGTCAGAAAAACAGAGTGAGTGTGTCTTGTTTGATTTTTAAGAGCTCCTGTTCTTAAATAGTCTTGTCTGTCAGCACTAATAGATTCCACTAAGAGGCCAGAACAAAGGACTTTCTCATCACTGCTCTACCGGGATTTTCCTCCACGCAGTGAACTGGCGTGTGTGTGTGTGGGTGGCAGGAATAGGTGTGAGTTAATTGGAAGTGGAAGGATATAGTACTTTGTAAGTTGTAAGAGGTCTCAGGTACAGACGAGGTCCTTTCTAGACTTTATAACTGTATCTTTACAGGGTGTATGGTGGACCACAGCCATGAGGGTCTTATGCATTGTCCGTTACCATGCTCATCTGTCAGCAGACTCTATTTGCATAAACAACCCACTAGGGGCATTTCATATGTGGCCTGCATTCATTAGCGGACCTCTTGAAGCCGTGGCGTGTTTTGACACACTGCGTCTCGGCACTTACAATATTTACACAGGTCGGGACCACCAACGGTACGGGGCCTTCTCTCCTCCCACTCCCAAACACATCCCTGTGCATATCTTTAAGCCCTGAATTCACACTTGGCTTTCCAACATGACATTCAAAGGATTGCTCCAGCTTTTACACTTCACCTTTCACCCACACACTCTGTCAAAAGCGATGCAATCCGTCATTCCGAGGGCAGAAAAGCGGAGCTTTTGGAGGGAGATGAGTGAGAAGTTACATGTTTGATCTGTTGAAATATTTGCACAAGGATTCCCAAATGTGAGCGCTTAAGCATATCTGTGGGAGTTTCCCCACCATCTGCTGGTGTGTTGCAGCTTCCCACACGTTCACCTTAGTTATCACTGCTGTGCTCCTAACAATTCTTTCATTTGAGCAGTGTTTAATTGGTATCAAAGAAATATTATTAACCCATTAAGACCGGGAACGCATCTGTGTCATTTTAGATTTCTTTGGCTATACAAAAATACAAGCTCATAACACGGCACTGAGTGCGGTGCTATGAGCTTGTACTGTAGATCTGCTATTTGGGGGAAAATCATAAAAATGTGTGCAAATCACATCTCATTGTATATATATATATGTATATTTTTTAAAGCGAACATTTGTAACTCAAATCTTTGCTTCTGGGTGGGGGTGGTAGGGGGTAGGGGTCCCTGGAACAAAATATTTTGAGATGGGGGGGGGGGGGAGGGGGGGTCCGCCGACCAAATACATGTCATTTTGGGTGGTCCTTGACATGAAAAAGTTTGAGAACCACTGATTACAGCAACATACAGTACGTTTTTTTTAAAAACTGTTAGGATTTAGAAGACATTTGTATAATCGGCCTTGGGTCTTAATGGGTTAAGGTTAGGGCTGGGGTTATACTGAAATACAGTAGTGGTAGGTTAAGATGACCCTCCCTATTGTCCCGCCTCCAACTTCCCACCTCAGGTCAGACGATTATCCCTATAGAGATGTCTGTGTGAATTTATCAGCCATGTACACGGTATATCTTCTCTGTCGGGTGGACACCTCATAAAATTCAAAAACATCAAAAGTAGCAGATCTACAAGATCAAAACGCGTCGCTTAGCATCGCGTTTCGAGATTGTGGATCTGCTATTTTTTATGCTTTTGTGTGAGGCTGCAGTATGATCAGGTAGGGCGTTAATTTACCAAAAAACACAAAGTTAAAATATGGAGATAAGAGGTTTCTGCCCGACAGCAACAATATAAAACATTTAATTATACACACACACACACACACACACACAGTACACCTAACTGGACAGACGTATGGTGCTGGGTAGTCTGTGAGATCTACATATCACTTCCTCAGTCCCACGGCTCCCTGAGGCAAGGCCGACGCAGTTGTGATTTACAAGCAGGCTCAGCACTAGTCTGGGATAGGCTGAAACTGAGAACGCACATTCTCCCTCTGATACCTGCTGGGACTCCTGCCATGTTCACAGCCAAGCCAGACCCTGTGGCACCTGGTAATTTACCACCAAAACGGCAGATAGGGGACGCCTTTAAAGTGCTTTCCAACGAGAATGAGATCCGCCTTCTCTACCTCCTCAACGGGAGTTTTGGGCTACGGCTCAGGGAGGCTACACAGAGCTTTGTGCGTTAATATTTCAGTTCATCCCGATGAAAGACAATCCACTTTACTTTAGCAGCATACCAAGCTAATGCAAGAACGCTTAGACCGAACCAAGGAGGTCATCCGGCCTGCACCAAAACCTCAGATCGAACCCAAGCCCCGCTTCCAAATGAGAAGCAAATGTTTAACAGAGACAGATTTATGAGATACCATCATTTTAAGTAATGCAAACTATGTACCTCTGTAAAATATATGGCCTCTAAAAGCAAGTGGGCAATGAAAAGAGGGTTGATACAATGGACTACTAATGTAGCTGTCAAGGTTTATAGCTATCTGCGATGACCTGATTCCACTGTGAAGTTCATGAGTAAAAGTATGCAATTATCTTTCAGTGTACTGTATGAATCATGAATTAGTCAAAATGACATCAGCTGATCAAACTCGGTGAGCACCGGTGTCACCAGACCCAGGCTCTGCTATCAAAGCTCAGATACCTCAATCAGAGAGACAGAATAATACCAAGCACATTCTTGAACGTCTGGCTGGACAGAGAGGATCATGGTGCAGCTCATTTTACGGTGTGGGTCTGTAAGAGACAAGATGTCTTCAAAAGGGTCGGTTTGTCTGATTGTCCGGGGCTAATCTCGCAAACCACTTGACTGATCAGTGCTAAGATTATAGTTTCTTTTTATCTCTATCTATTGAAATAAATAAGAATATAAAATAAATAAAAATATTAGTCAAAGGGGGTTGGATTGGGCTGGAACCTTGCCCAAATTTGGAGTCATGTCATTGATGCATAATAATGTAGATCGGTGGTTCTCAACCTTTTCAGGCCGTGACCCCACCCCCAAAATAATCATATTTTAACTGGGGACCCCCCACCCTGACAAGCACTTGGGATTGTAGGAGTTGAGGCATTCAATTTAGTTTGACTCTGTTCCACAGATAAATAGTGAAAATAGCAGACTTACAAGTTCACAACCCCTCGCGTTGTGAACTTGTAGATCAGCTATTTACAAAAAAATTGCCTCTTTCTTATATTATTTGACAATTTGGTGTTTGACCAGTTTTTATTGTATAGTTTGTTGATTACTTTTGATGCAGTAATGGCCTTGTTTCTTTTCGTTCGTTTGTTCTTTTTGTCTGTATTAAAAAGGTCTTAAAAGTCCTTAAATTGACACTGGGGACCACTCCAAAATCATCGTCCCGACCCACAGGTTGAGAACCGCTGCTGTAGATGACAGACATCACATACTGGCCACATTAGTCCAAAGTCCACAGCTGTTATTAGCATCATCAGTAAAAGACAGAATAAATAGTTTAGGTTGCAATGCTTTGTCAACAAAGGCAGCAAAATAATAGAGTAATGACATCAATGAGATTATAAATGAATCTATCTACAGTAGCACTTCAACCTGGAGTCAGTCAGTGAAAGATGTAAATCAGATTAAAAAGCAGAGTAAAATATTTTAATACACATACAGTGTGATAAGTTCTCTCTTACAATAAACACAACTAAAAGGGCAATCAGGACCTCAACTGACAAATCACAAACACACTTACAGTATTAGCCAGCTTACAGTGTAAGCACTCAAAGATGAGCCCGAATAACCGATGTCTATACCAAGATTAGTCGACTTATGAAATCACATAGGGAGATTAGGTGTCTAATTCCACTGACCCTTGGAAATAAATCTGGGTTTATTATCCAAGGGGCTCCAAACCTAGGACTCAAGCCAAGATCTAACAGCTGCTCAAGCAGACACATTTCAAAAGACCCCTCTCAAGCAATCCAGATCAAGCTATACAGTACATGTTTAATGTACCGGTAATCAAATTATTGGCTTATAGGAATGCGACCGACCAAAAAAAAAAAAATCTCCATGAATTCAATGCTGCATGGGGTGTGTAATTGATAGAAAACAAGTCATATTTTGGGTGAACTACTCCTTTAAGTACCACTGTGTACAAACACTAAAATGCTGTTTTAAACGAGTAGTTCACCCAAAAAATTGCTTTGGTTACCGCCGGAGTCTCCTCCTGACCGATTACCCGGTCATCTTATTTATTGGCTCAGGAATGTGACAAAAAAATGAATTCAAGGCTTCATGGGGTGTGTATTTGATAGAAAATAAGTATATTTTCTTGGGTGAACTACTCCTTTAATTTGACTTTCAGCTGGCCTTTGTTATAAGGCATTAGAAGAGGAAGGGAAGTCTGCACACTGTGTAATAGCTCCCAGTAGAAAAATGTATTAAAGTTAACTTTAATACATTTTTCTACTGTATTAAAGTTAACTTTAATACATTTTTCTACTGGGAGCTATTACACAGTGTGCAGACTTTGTTTCATTTTGAGCTGCGACCACGCAGCCATTCTGACATGACGGGGGTCGGGTTCAAACGCGACTCAACAAGAAGTCATTGTGCACTAACTGGCTGTGCCCCTACAGTATGTATGTCTTATCTAATTATACAATCGGCAAGTCACTTCCGCGCGCCGCTGACGCCATAGCCACAGCTCTGTAATCGAGTAAACACAACGCCGACACACCACATCTCGCCAACACAGTAGCCACGGCGGCCGCGCAGATTTTACGGGTGGCGTAGGGCACCTGTCATTGCTCACTTCACAGTTTCCACGTCGCAACATAATTTATTCCACTCACCACATTACGGACAAAACGGAAGGTGAAACAGTTTCGTACCGTTTACCGTGCACACCACCGACACCGAACGGCGACGGCTTGAGCCGAAACAACACGAGCGGCCGCCATTGAACTCTGCGCAGCTCCACAACACAAGCAGGTCCTTCGCGTCAACCCCCCCCCCCCCTTCTTACGTACCTCTTTTGTTCCACCCAGGCCGTTACTTTCACTTCACTCATGTCTTGCTCACAATATGTCCGTCCTTCACGTGCCATGTACATCCCAAACACAAAAACAAACAGCGACGGCCACAGTACAGCACGTTGTCCTGCTAAATCCGGTAAACAAACCAGCGTAGGTTCATGACACCAAAGGATTCGACAGTGATGTCATCATTATGCAACCCGGAAGTACAAATACCAAGGATACGTCAGTGATGTCAGTCGGGATGCCAGGTTTATGCCAGGTTTTCAAAAACAAGCGACAGAAACAAGCAAGGACGTTCATGAAAAAAAAAAAAAAACAGCCGAAGGGGTCCGCCATGTTCCAGGGGGGTCCCCGGGGGTCCCAACACTCACAGGGGGTCCGCGGACCACCACGTAAAAAAGTAATATAAACATTTTCCATTTTTTTTTTTTCTTTTTTTACTTTTGGACAGTTCTATCCCACCATTTTGGTACCCCAAAATAAGCGCACCCTCACAGCCCTAGAGCCCTGTGCGCGGCTGTTCAATAAAAGAGAACTGCACTATTCTTGTATCTGGTCAGTGTGATACTTGTGTACTGTAGGTATATAAGTAAGTTTTTCTCCAGCCAAGACATTGACCAAGTTTCATGATGACTGACTGGACAAACTGATCATATTCCTTATAGAGGCCAACTGGGGAGTTCAGGAATTCATAGACCCCACAGATACATTACCAGGATGATGTAAATAATGGTGGTGAGAGTTCTTACAGTATATTGCCATTTCCATTGGAAAACTAACTAAATGAATTGTCTCTGCCAGGCCGAGACTATGTTTTCGCCTATCCACGTGTCCGTGTCATTCTGTCTGTGAGCAGCTAATCTCTGGCACCGTTGGACCGATCGGCATGAAACTTTGTACACACACTCCCCAATTCACTAAAATATTCAGGAACTGAGTTGGCTTAAAATATGTTTTAAATTATCGGCCTAGTAGTAAGGACGATTAGTTGTGGACAAACACACACGCACGCACAGGTGATTACAATATCTCTGTTGCAGGCGAAGCTATTGCAGTAATGTTGCAATGAGTTGATTTGATGTATTGTGCTTAAAATGTTTGTATAATTTCAAATCCATAATAGAGAATTGTCTCCGGCAGGCCAGAAGGCCAAAGGCTGGACGTCCGAAGGCCAGAGATTTTTCGCTCCTGCCCATCCGTGTGTCCATGTGTCAATGAACAATTAATCTCCGGCACCGTTAGACCGATCAGCGTGTAATCTGCTCACACACTCGCAGTATGCCAAGGAAGAACCTCCACCCCACTTTTTTTTATCGCGCCATAACAGCCCAATTCACTCCCATATACTGTAGGCCCTGGCCATTTGTGCCAGACTAGATTTTCCACCATTTCATGTTTTCTTCAAAATGTTTGTCCAAAACTCACAAATCAGTACACATCTCTGGAGTCATGTGATCAAGATGAATTGCTGCTGTTATCAGAGCGGGGTCCAGGGACCCCCCGCATATGTTACGTCCGTCCGCCCGTTTGTCCACGGGATGAGCACGGGATTTTAAACAGCTAAAACTCCACTTTGCAGCATGCCACCACGTCCAACTTCCGTATGTGGACTTAGACCACCAATAGGGACCCGCATGAATTACTGAAGTTATCCAAGCAGGGTCCAGGGACCCCCAGCACATGTTATGTCCGTCCGCCCGTTTGAGCCTGGGATGAGCACGGGATTATCAACAGCTATAACTCCAGTTTGCAGCATGCCACCAAGTCCACCTTTGGTATGTGGACTTAGACCACCAATAGGGACGCGCATGCATTGCTGAAGTTATCAAAGCGGGGCCCAGGGACCCCCAGCGTATGTTATGTCCGCCCGCCCGTTTGAGCACGGGATGAGCACGGGATTGTCAACAGCTAAAACTCCACTTTGCAGCATGCCACCACGTCCAACTTCGGTATGTGGACTTAGACCACCAATAGGGACCCGCATGAATTACTGAAGCCCCGCCCCCTCTGTCTTCCCATTGGCTGGCCTTTAAACAGCCATAACTCACGTTCGCAGCTTGCTACGGAGTACAAATTTTGTGCATGGACTAAAACCACCAATAGGGACAAACTGTAATTACTTAAGCCCCGCCCCCTCTGTCTGCCCATTGGCTGGGCTTTAAACAGCCATTATTCCAGTTTGCAGCATGCTACCAAGTTCAAATTTGCTAAGTGGACTCAGACCACCAATAGGGACGAACTGAAATTAGTTACGCCCGGCCCCAAAGGCACCGCTTCCTTCACACAGGGTGTGATTTTTACAATTACATTTGTAACAGTTGAAAAATGATTACGTTATTATTGGGGCCTTATTTTGAGTCTTTATTTCATAGATGGAGAGAGACAGTAAACACAGAGACT